>NC_047507.1:2998173-3253173 GCF_902827115.2 Pseudochaenichthys georgianus | reverse complement strand
TAAGAAGGTTGAAGACCAGACGAGCCGCTGCATTCTGGATGAGCTGCAGAGGTCGGATGGCACATGCAGGTAGACCAGCCAGGAGGGAGTTGCAGTAGTCTAGGCGTGAGATGACGAGAGCCTGGACCAGAACCTGCGTGGCTTTCTGGGTCAGCTGGGGACGCATCCTCCTGATGTTGTAAAGCGTGTATCTGCAGCAGCGGGTTGTAGCAGCGATGTTTGCAGTGAACAATCTACAACATACAATGTTTTGACTAAGTTAATCAACAGCTGCAGCATAACTGTGGAAAGAAAAGTGTTGATGAGAATGTTCTCAGTCGGGAGAACATATTCTGATTTAACGAATGCCATATTGTGCAATAGAGTGGTGCAGGAGCGAGTCCTAAAACCTGGAAATTACTGAGCCTTTTACAACTTCCGGTTCCTAAGCCTCCAAGTTAACGTTTTTTTTAACTTGGTTTTGACAAGCCTGCAATTAACACAAGTTCGCCAATGGAGAATCCCATCGCTTGTTGTCATGGGAGCGCTTGCGATGCTAATTTTCGGTTCAACCTACAAAGTTACGTTATCACTGCACCGCTCCATGTTAACAGGAGTGTGACACAGTTCATTTAGCCCCTGTGATTCAGATCTCCTTCCAATTCTAAATGTTCCTCCTTGGCCCATGCAACCTACGGAGTTTAATTAAAATCTACCCAGTATGTTTTCCGTAATCCTGCTGACAGACAAAGAAACAGACCAACAATCCAAGCAGAAAACATAATGATGGAGTTACTAAGTTTAGTTTATGGTGAATTCTCACAACCTTTGTGAGACATTTGAGCATTCAAAGTGTGACAGAAGGAGTTGCATGAAGACCTCCTGCTCCTAATTTGTGCGGAGGTGTATAGCATCTTACCTCTGCACACCTTTCCAATCTCTGTGAGGAAGAACATATATGTGTTAAGTACATCCTTAGCTAACAGTGACACAGCTTTCTCCTCAATGACCCTCACTTGACCTTATATCAAAACACTAAAATCTCAAAACCTCAGATTAAGCATTCATGGATCAAGAAACAAACTATTTGTGGGTTCAAGGAAGGCCAACCACATCTCCTTTATGGTCCCACATCTACACCCAACTGTGGTGTGTAGGATATGTGTGCAATCAGAAACAGTTGCAGTCGAGTTGCAGCTGTCGAAAAGCGGAACGCAGGTGGTGAAAAACAAATCTCCAGGTTCACTTTGAAATCTATAAAGAGAGACTTGGCCTTTATAATTTGAAATTTAAAAACGCACGACAATCGTTCTTCTCTGACATCATTACCAAAAACAAAAACAACGCACGTGACTTGTTTGCTACCGTCGACAGACTAACTAACCCCCCAGTGTCAGTAGCCTCTGAATTTCTATCCACCAGGGCGTGCAATGAATTTGCCTCCTTTTTCACTGACAAAATTCAGAAAATCAGACAAGCAGTCAGTGCCTCTGCATCAGGAACAGCAAATGTGTTGTCTCTGTGTCCACCTAATATCAATTCAGACACCATGACACAATTCCATCAGATTAATGATAAAAACCTGGAGGACATTATTCAACTTCTGAAGTCCTCCTCCTGCTGCCTTGATATTATTCCAACAAGATTTTTCAAAATGTTTTTCGTTGCATGGCCTCAGATCTACTTCATATAGTAAACAAGTCTCTTCACTCAGGTATTTTCCCACAGGCCCTGAAAACTGCAGTCATTAAACCGCTCTTAAAAAAGAATAATCTAGATTCTTCAGTAATGAACAACCTCCCATTTCTAGGTAAAAAGTTGTTTTTCAACAGTTAAGTAATTTCTTGCATTTAAATGGTTGTTTTGATGTGTTCCAGTCAGGCTTTCGTCCAAACCACAGCACTGAGACTGCTCTTGTAAAGGTCTTTAATGACATCCACTTAAACACAGACAGTGGCAGAACTTCAGTGTTAGTATTATTAGATCTCAGTGCTGCGTTTGACACTGTTGACCACAGCATAATACTAGACCGACTGGAAAACTGGGTGGGACTTTCGGAAACAGTTCTAAATTGGTTTAAATCCTACTTAAAGGACAGAGACAACTTTGTTTCTATCGGTAAATACACATCTAAGTTGACAAATATGACATGTGGGGTTCCTCAAGGCTCCATATTGGGGCCTCTTCTCTTTAACATCTACATGCTACCACTGGCTCAGATAATGAAAAACAACAAAATAAGTTAACTTAGCTATGCAGATGACACACAAATTTACGTAACAATTTCACCAGGAGACTATGCTCCAATTCAAACACTGAGTAAGTGCATTGAACAAATCAATGACTGGATGTGTCAGAACTTTCTCCAATTAAACAAAGATAAAACTGAGGTAATGGTCTTTGGAGCCAAGGCAGAACGTTTAAAAGTTAGCGCTGAGCTTCAGTCTGCAATGTTCAAAACAACAGATAAAGCCAGAAATCTAGGTGTAGTCATGGACTCTGACCTGAGTTTCAACAGTCACATTAAAACAGTTACTAAATCAGCCTACTATCACCTAAAGAATATATCTAGGATTAAAAGACTAATGTCACAGCAGGATTTGGAAAAACTTGTCCATGCCTTTATCTTCAGTAGACTCGACTACTGCAATGGTGTCTTCACAGGTCTCACTAAAAAATCTATTAGGAAGCTGCAGCTGATTCAGAACGCCGCTGCTCGAGTCCTCACTAACACTAAGAAAGTGGATCACATCACTCCTGTTCTGAAGTCTTTACACTGGCTTCCTGTGTGTCAAAGAATAGATTTCAAAATACTGCTGCTGGTTTATAAAGCACTGAATGGTTTAGGCCCAAAATACATTTCTGACCTCCTGCTAAATTATGAACCATCCAGACCTCTCAGGTCTTCAGGGACTGGTCAGCTTTCTGTCCCCAGAGTCAGAACTAAACATGGAGAAGCAGCGTTCAGTTATTATGCTCCAGATATCTGGAACAAACTCCCAGAAACCTGCAGGTCCGCTGCAACTACTTTTAAATCCAGCAAGAAGACTTTTCTTTTTGTCGCTGCTTTTAATTGAACTATTCACATCTTAGACTGCACTGTAACTTTTATCCATGTACTTTTTCTTTTAATGTTTATTTTATTAGCTTTTCTTTTTAATAATGACTGATTTTGCAACCCCAAGGCTCTGTTCTCCACCATCAGCACACTCCTTAAACCCTGCGACAATGCCACCCCATCCTTCACAACCGCACAGTGCAATTCTTTCCTCTCATTCTTTCAATCCAAAATCGACAGCATCTACAGAAACCTGACCTCCTCAACAGCCCTCCCCATCTCCCCCACTGGCTCCCCCCCCTTCACCTCAAAGCCCCTATCCGGTTCTCCCCTGTGACCCCAATGCAACTTTCCACCCTCATGGCCAGAATGAACTCCACCTGCACTCTGGACCCCATACCAACTACATTTGTCAGGGAATGCCTCCCTCCCATCTCCCAACTCATAACCACAATCATTAACTCCTCCCTCTGCTCTGGATCAGTCCCCCCCTCACTCAAACTGGCTGCTGTTACACCCATACTGAAAAAACCCGGACTCACACATGACATCATGTCCAACTTCCGGCCCATTTCCAATCAAAGCTACTCGAACGTGTTGTAGCCTTCCAACTAAAATCCCACCTCAGCTCCAATAACCTGTTTGAACCCTTTCAATCAGGATTCCGGACAAAACATAGCACAGAGACAGCCCTCCTCAGAATCACTAACGACCTACTCCTCTCCTCAGACTCCGGCAATCTCAACATCCTCATCCTCCTCGACCTCACAGCAGCGTTCGACACCATCAACCACACCATCCTGCTGTCCCGCCTGGAATCATCCCTCAACATCACTGACACTGCACTCTCCTGGTTGAAATCATACCTCACCAACAGACACCAGTTCATCCACATCAATAACTGCACTTCCTCCACTGCCCCTCTGAACCAAGGCGTCCCCCAGGGTTCGGTGCTTGGTCCCCTCCTCTTCATCCTCTATATACTCCCCCTTGGAAAAATCATCCGTCGCCACAACCTCCAGTATCACTGCTATGCTGATGACATCCAACTCTAGATCTCCACAAAAACCATCACTGCCACAACTCACTCCACACTCACCAACTGTCTCTCAGAAATTAAATCCTGGATGCAAACAAACTACCTTCAACTGAACAGCGACAACTCTGATATCATCATAATCGGACCCCCATCCCGCACCAACACCACTCAGAACTTCAACCTCACCCTTGACAGCACCACTCTAACCCCCTCTCCTCACATTCGCAACCTTGGAGTAATCTTTGACAGCCAGCTCAAATTTGACAAACACACAAACCACATCACCAGGACCGCCTTCTTCCATCTGAAAAACATTGCCCGCCTCCGTCCCTCACTCTCCTTCCCGGCTGCTGAAACCCTCATCCACGCATTTGTCACTTCAAGACTGGACTACTGCAACAGCATCCTGTATGGTTCATCATCCAAAATCCTAAATAAACTACAATACATCCAGAACTGCGCTGCCCGCCTCCTCACCCACACCCGCTCCAGAGACCACATCCCCCCCGTCCTTCAAAACCTGCACTGGCTCCCTGTTCGTCAACGAATACACTTCAAAATCCTTCTGCTAACACACAAAGCTCTCAATAACCAGGCCCCCCCCTACCTCTCCGACCTGATCCACCACTACACCCCTTCCCGCAGCCTTCGCTCATCAGAAGCGAACCTCCTCTCTATCCCCAAGAAAACCAAGCTCCGAACCTGGGGGGACAGAGCCTTCTCCATCGCTGCCCCCACCCTCTGGAACTCCCTCCCACAACACATCAGAGACTGCACCGACCCCCCCACTTTCAAAACACTGACCAAAACACACCTCTTCAGACTGGCTTTTAATCTGTGAATTATGCTGTATTGCTGTTTTAATAACTTTTAAATGTTATTTTATCTTGTTCTAATAACTTTTAAATTCTATTTTATCATGTTTTATCACCACTGTAAAGCGTCTTTGAGCACCTGGAAAAGCGCTTCGAAATGCAATGTATTATTATTATTATTATTATTTTAAATGCCATTTTCTTAATGTCTTTCATTTTTTGTAAAGCACTTTGAATTTCCTTGTGTTGAAAAGTGCTATATAAATAAACTTGCCTTGCCTTACAGAGTAATGACACCTAGAACGTGATTAATGACGAGGGAAGTGTCCCTGTGTGCAGCAGCTCTGAATAAAGTTGTTTGCTTACAGGCAGACGTGCATGTGTGGGTGTCTTTCTGTCTCATTGCACAAGTTAATACCACTTATCTCAGACCTTGCACACTCTTACCGGCTTTTCTTCTCTCCTGCAGGGCTTGCCCAGCGAGCCCGAAATGTTTTTTGGCTCAGGAGAGGAAATAGGTGGATGAGTAAAAAGGAGGAAGACATGGTGCCGTGACTAGAGGAAAGACAAAGGTGGAGAATTGACTGTCACAACATGACATATTCACCAAGGTGCTTCAAAGACAATTTCAAAGGGCTTTGAATTCTTGCAGACGACTTGTATTGGCTCCTATCTCCATGTCGGAGAGGGCAGGCTGCTCTTTAGTTTGCTTGTTTTTGAGGTTAGAGAGACAGGAGGCGTCGGCGCGGGAGAGAGCCTATCGATTAACGTTTCTGATTCTCCCATAAGGAAGCAAGCTCCCAACCCAGCTGGGATAAAAGCACATCAGCCATGGGAACGATCCATTCTTTAAGGTTTATCCCAGCAATTGCGACGCACCTCACAGCAGCAGCGCCCAACATGGAGCTCTGAAGAATCCAAAGAAAGAGAATAAAAGAGTAATACTGCAGCTGTCTGATTCCCGATAACCTCCATATTGGATTTCTTTGTTTAAAGGGGAAATGAATAATTCCTGATCCTATGCTGTACACAGTGGTTCTCAAATGGGGGTACGCGGACCCCTAGGGGTACGTTTGAGTACTGCAGGGGGTACGTGCGATTTATTTTATGTTAATGGTAAAACAAAACATAATTAATGCATTTAAACAAACTACTAATAGTAGATTAACAACTTATTCAAAGGTTTACAGAAACTCTGGATAATAATATGGAAAATACAAACGGGGTGCTCTCTTTTCCTCTCCCTCTCCTGACAGCCCGTCAGTCTCGTGCCGCTCGCTGAACCTCTACGAAGTGACCCGACAGTAAAGAATACACATATTTATAACTAGTTTAGCTAGTTCCAGAGTAGATGAACTAGCTAAGTGTGTTAGGTCTAACTCTTAGTGTATTTTGATCGGCTCAACGGTCCGTCACAGCGGACGGAGCTGTGATCATGCAGAGCTGCGTGTTCTCCGTCAGCAGCAGCTGATCTGATCCCTCTCTCGCATCCGGTTATACTTCACTCGCGTGTATGTCCAAATCTATCAGAGCTAGTTAATAATATGACTGCCTGCTTATCAAAGGACAACTAAACAACAAGCGTTGCGTGGCAACGGTGTGTTTCCGCAAAGTATAGAGCAGCATTATGCATTTGTTTATAGGAGGGGTCAAAATCCCATGCTCATATATATTTTTCTCTTGATTGCCCACGGCCCAAAATAAATAAATAAATATACCAATTTTAGGAAAAGTAACGAAGTTTGAGCAGTGTGGGTTTTATATTAACAGAGTTACACATATTTCAAAACACGAAGTGTAATAACTGCAGTGGCCTCGCTGTCAGAATGACAAAGGTCCTCAGTGAAGCTCAAGCCCATGTTTCACTACATTGTACAACGTATTAAAAAGATCAGTTCAATGCAGCTAATGTCGTCTTAGTGTTATTGCATGATGTTAAAATTGGTTTTCCATGAATTTAGTGATGGATTGTAAACATTTGAAATGTAGTATTTAAGTGTTTCTCAGTTACAATGTTGTTGTTTTAATAAATCAGACACTGATGGTGCAGCGCTGTACTGTACCTCTTTATATAGGCATTTTTTCCATAACAAATTGTGTTGGCGCTGATCAGGGTACGTGGCTGAATTTCTTTTTCAAAGGGGGTACATTATTGAATAAAGTTTGAGAACCGCTGCTATACAAGATAGAGGGCAGCATTTAACATCTTCCACTTGGCCTAACTTTACAGGAATCATTTTACAAAAATGGACATATTGTGCTCATTCTCACCCTCTGTCTGAGACCAGAGCCAAGTATGCTCTGATTGGTTAGCTGGCCTCTCATGTGTTGGAGCGCTAGCCCATAGAAGCGCGAGTGTTATATAGTGATGTCATTATGTTCTGGAAATAAACAAAGGAGTCCAATGAAGGCTTTTCAGTGCTTTATTTTAGGGGGAAATAAAGCACTGTTTTGAAAACATTGAACTAACTCTTTAGAGCCAGGTTAGAAAAGAATATCACATGGCAGGAAACAACGAGGCTGTGCGTGAACCTATATATACAGTCTATGGCGTGAACATGAACACATGGAAACGGTCAGACAAATCACATGGGAGGGTAATGTTGAATTTTATTTGAATAAGGAAATACCAGAATAATGCATTTCCGCAAGGTATGATGGTAATACATTAACACAACTTACATCTCAAATTAAACAATACATATTTAAAAAATAGAAGAAATAAGAAACTTTCTTTAGGATTTTTAAATTAGTTTTGAAGGAGATCGGTTCTTTTAAAGGTCCCATGTCATGCTTTTCCGGTTCTCACCCGCCCCCTTGTTGTTATGAAGGTTGTTCTGCTTGTAAACGGTCTGCAGAGTCAAAGACCCTCAAAGTGCACCCTGTAGCGAGTAAAACTCTAACACAGAGAAGACCTCCCCCAAACACCTCGTTGGAAATTTCTCATGTTCCATCGTTTGCTTCCTGGGTACTCTGACGTGGGAACACCCAGAGGCCACGCCCTCTGCCAGCCTTTCACGAAACAAAGCTTCCCAAACCTTTCAGCGACTCATGCCGGATGTGTGCAGCACTGAAGAACGATGAACGATGCTGTTCTACTTTGTTTGGACCAGCGGGAGATTCGGGTACACAACCTGTAAGTATTCATTGTTGTTTGTGTATTTATGATGTTTAAAACTAACAAGGCATCTACCACGACGGGCTACTACGATGGGATGGCGGAGGAACGCTCTCCGCAGACCCATTCTCACAGCGTTATGAACCTTTTCTTTCTCAATATCAAGCCACACTTATTGTGTTTACTTCGGCTGTGAGTGTTTGTGTGCTCAGGATGAGTTTCGCTTGTTCTCGCTGTATCGCCGACACGGAAGCCTGTCCGTTCCTCGTCCCGACCAATCAGAGCACACTGGGTTCACAGGGGGGGGGGGGCAGGAGCTCCAACAAGCCGTTTGGGACAGAGAGTGAATACACAGACTTTACAGAGATGCTGTGAGAAACCAATGTGAGTTTGGAACATTGAACAATATAAATATATTCTAGTCGACCTCAACTATGGAATTATGATCAGTAGAAATGGCCAAGACATGGGACCTTTAACACTTATTTGGTTTCAGACTATCTTTATGAATGTATTGATCTTTTTAACTTGTGGTCTTTTCATGATTGTAATAAAAGATGGATTTCAGGCTAGCATGTATAACCATAATAATACTAACCTTTTATATATATATATATATATATATATATATAATTCAAATTGTTCGACAAAACAGTCCAGACGAGACGATTTTCTAAAGGATGAATAATAAATTGTTCTTTTACCTGTGGTCTTGATTTGAAAAGTGTACTCAAGGCCATGTCTCCAATTATGAAAAAAATACAATAGAAGTCGAAATGTAAGATTTCCCTCTTATAATCCACCGTTAGCTTTTACAATTCTTTCACACATAATTGAAAATGATATTTGGTTTTGACTGTTATCAGTCATTGTGTTTCAAGCTGGGCCTTTTGATTCTCAATCAAGCCATTCAAAGGAGAGAAGTGATGGATTTTCAGAAAGTCCCTCAAGAATTTCACAATCACAGATGAAAAGAAAGACAGTTGGGTAAAACTTCATCAATGTGATTGACAGAATCCACCAGAAACATTTCTATGTGTACTTAATAAAATAACGGGATAATATAACCTGCTTTGAGCTCCTCAGTAAACACAAAGGCGATATTTTGTAAAGCTGCCATTTTTGGAACCATAAGCCTTTCACAGAAAAGCAGGATTTGTCACTTCCTGTTTTCATCACCGCTCACGCTGACAATAAAACCCTCTGAATGTTCTGAGCCGTTAACCAGAAGACAAACAAACTGGACGGCCTCGTAGATAAAGAAGAAACTCCTGAAGAGACACTTTCCGGTGCTCTTGATTGGGAGCTCTGTGTGGTGGCTGCATCCGTTAGCCGACATGCTAACGAGCGCTACACATCCTCTGGAAAGATGCCCTCTCCCTGAATGCTGGAGACGACCACAGGGGAAGTGAACTGTCTCCTATTGTCCCAGATGGACTCATTATCCGAATAATAACTCACACACTCTTTTTCAATTTCTTACACACACACTTGCTCTCTCTTGAACACATCAAACAAAAGACGGTACGGCGAGGGAATTTCAAGAAGAACGTTTTTGTTCATGATTTAAGATGGTGCCGATTTTCTCCAACAGGTTGATTGCCATTTCCAGCAGAACCTTTGACAACGTCAGACACACACCGGGACGATCGGCGAAAAAACGGTCCAAGATTTCAAATCCCGGAGGCCAGTTTCTTCTTCTTTATGTACCTTAGCTAAATCAAAGTGGGTTTCTTCACATTGAAAGCTTTACTCAGCAGTCAGTGGTTGGCCGCTGACCTTCACTTGGCAGGCGCGCCATTGGACGGCGTGTTCTGAAGACTCAAAGAATGCACACTTTCACACACACTCTTAAACATCCTGTACACACACACTTAATGGAAATGAGCGACGCAGGGGGGAAGCGGTACGGCTGCACATAATGGTCACTGTTATTGTGATTGGTGACAGCTTGGCTGCCGTCGAGAAACGCCGTGTGTGTGAATCAAGGAGGCTTAATGTTTGTGTGTGTTATTGTGCGGAGCAGAATAGAGCATGCTGATCAACACAACAGTCCCTCTTTTGGCCCCCGCAAACACCGGGGACTCCGGCACAATTAAAAGAAGCCAGCTGCAATTATTAGCCGCCTCTGCTCCTTCTCTCTGCCGTGTCTCCCTCCTCCTCCCGCTGCCTTTCCTTTTAAAACAGAGATAAAGACGAGCCTCCAATGACTATAATCGTGGGCCTCGCTTCTTTCCCAAAAGGAAACATTACAGACGGAAGAAAAGGAGGGAGGATGTTAGTCATCAGACTTGGAGCAAAAGAAAATAGCCTGTTTGTGTTATTGTGTATAATGTAAGTATGTTAATGGCGTGTGAATTAGAGTGGGTGGGCATGCATGGGTGGGCCTCATATGCAGTGGTGGTATAATTAAATGTTCCCAATTAGAAAGATACAAGTATTTCTTCCAACATACAGGAGGCGAGCTACAACCCCAACATGTCTTTTTCTGGCAATAATCAAATAGATAGGAGAGATGGGACTAAATCAAATCAAAATGTATTATAGACCCAAATCACAAGAAATGCCTCAAAGGGCAAAGCAAACAAAAGCAAAGACAAAATACAAACGTCATAGCATAACAATTATAACAACATTACACATCAACATACGCATTGCCATGTGATAAAAGCATGCGACTGAAGGGATGGAAAGTAGGTGATGGAAATTAGTTTACAAGGAAGACAGATGCGAAGAGATGGGTTTGCTTTTAAAGGAGTCAACGGAAATAGCTTCGCAGATCGGAAATGGAAGACGATTCCAAAGGAGAGGCGCTCGAAATGACCCATTGTTGTGAAGTTCCATTAAAGTCCCGTTGGCCCGAAAACCCAATTTCTTCAGACAGAACATTGTCCTGAAAACAAACAGCCATCATTCCGAAGACACACTCTGCCCGTAACGTTTGGTCAAACCATCAGACCTTACTGGTCTTAATTTCGTTCCTACTAGGGCGAAGCACTGACCCGCCCTACTTTCCCTCATTGCCTTAACCCTTTATCCCGAACCCGTGACATCACCATTTCAGCCATTTTATTATATGGCTCTGAATGTGTTTCATTTTTGTAAAGCACTTTGAATTGCCTTGTGTTGTGTGCGACATAAATAAACTTGCCTTGCCTCACTTGAAGTGGCGTGAGTAAAGATAACAGAAGGGACACATGACTGTCGTATAAAATGATAAAAACTGTTCTAAATATAAGTAGTATCCTGTATTAAAATGGTTACTTAATGTTAGTTAAAAGACAAGTTATAAGTACACAAAATCTTCAAAGTAACTAACTAAAGCTGTCGAATAAAGTGGAGTAGCAAGCCAGGTAGGTGTGTGTGTGTGTGTGTGTGTGTGTGTGTGTGTGTGTGTGTGTGTGTGTGTGTGTGTGTGTGTGTGTGTGTGTGTGTGTGTGTGTGTGTGTGTGTGTGTGTGTGTGTGTGTGTGTGTGTGTGTGTGTGTGTGTGTGTGTGTGTGTGTGTGTGTGTGTGTGTGTGTGTGTGTGTGTGTGTGTGTGTGTGTGTGTGTGTGTGTGTGTGTGTGTGTGTGTGTGTGTGTGTGTGTTGTGTGTTGTGTTTCCTTAGAGGCTGGGTGTTCCTAATTGTAGCTGGCGGCCTGCAGCTCTGTCGATCTCACACTGTTTAAAGGAAGCTTATCTTGAACTCCAGCTTAGATATACCACAGACTCACTTCACACACACACACACACACACACACACACACACACACACACACACACACACACACACACACACACACACCTACAGCTAGACTTCCAACCACGAAGACAGCAGCAGAAGAAGAGGAGGCAGACAGTGGAAGCAGGGCAGGTCACTGATGCGTGGACAACGCCAGGCCAAGATGTCATGAAAGAAATGAAGTGCGATTCCAGACATAAGACTTTGAAAAAAAGCAGCAAAAGGAACAGCGCGGGGGGGGGGAGTCAAACCCCCACGAAGGAGCCCTGACTCCCCGCTCTCCCTTCCTGACTCCCACCCTCCCCTCTTGCTCAGTTCTCCTCTCTTTAACATGCTGTGTCTCTGTCCTAGCTTCACCCAGATTAACCCTCTCCTCCTCTTCCAGCCTCCTCTTTGCTCTCAGTCCTCCCCCTTCATCCACTTCTTGACCCATCCCTCACCCGATTTTTTTTTTCAGATGCTGTCACCCTGGAAAGCATTCAGGACGGCTTATGCTGTGCTGCCTAATGCGAGTCTTCAGGGGATGAGAATGTGTTGACTGCGCCGTAAAGCGTTTGCATGGCTCTTGATCTCAGAGTGACTCCTGACTGCAGAGGCTGACAAATATTAAAAGCTGAACACATAACTAACTGGGCTGGAATCGATTAAGCACTTATACAGATTTATTACACGGCTTAGTTAAATACTCGATTTGGATTGGTCAATTTAGAGGTCTGTTAATTTTCCCTATCAGACCGCTGCTAATGAGGATCAAGGGATTGTGTGCAGTCATATCAATCCGCAGAAAGAAGTCCGGTCAATTTGGGAATTTGAGTCAATTTCAAAACTCGATTCTGATTGGTCAATTTGGACATTCCAGAGGTCTGTTGATTCTTGGTAACAGACTGTTGCTAAGGAGAACAGACGGTTGCTATGGAGGATCGAGAGAGCGCAGAACGTTTTGTTCCATCAGAAAACACCATGTTTTGAATATTAATTTTTGTATTTGTGGAGAGCCAAAACGTTCAACAGACAGGAAGTAAACACGAAAGGGAACAGCAGAAGAAGACAGAAAGGAAGTAAACAGCAGCAGGAACACGGTATGGGACTATTTTTTCTCAGCTTTAGCAATACGACCATTTTTAAATCTATATTGTGAGTCAAGTCGTTGGTTTACCAGTGTGCTTTTTTCACGTCTAACAGTCTTGGCTGCACATTATCCCTTACATAAACATACGGGATCTAAATACAACCCCTGCTTCTCGTCGTGGATCAGGGAAAAGAGCCCAGTTCATTAGTTCAGCTTACATAAGTATGCAAACACGACTCTGATTTGATTGGCCTCATTACACCGCAGGGGATTGGCCAGATAGGAGAGGACCACCGTTTAACATCTGTCCCTCCATGGCATTGAGACCATCAGGAGCCAATCAGCAGCACCAGGAGACAGAGACGGCTCCCCGGCCAAATCCACAACTGGCAGGCCTGTGTGTGTGTGTGTGTGTGTGTGTGTGTGTGTGTGTGTGTGTGTGTGTGTGTGTGTGTGTGTGTGTGTGTGTGTGTGTGTGTGTGTGTGTGTGTGTGTGTGTGTGTGTGTGTGTGTGTGTGTGTGTGTGTGTGTGTGTGTGTGTGTGTGTGTGTGTGTGTGTGTGTGTGTGTGTGTGTGTGTGTGTGTGTGTGTGTGTGTGTGTGTGTGTGGTGTGTGTGTGTGTGTGTGTGTGTGTGTGTGTGTGTGTGTGTGTGTGTGTGTGTGTGTGTGTGTGTGTGTGTGTGTGTGTTTTTGTATTCCCTTTTGTGTGCGCCTCTTTGCCAAAGCTGAAATTTCATGGCTCGCGACTATCAGAGGTGATTCTGAGTGCAGCGCTGAATCATTTCTCTTTCTGTCTGATATATAAGCGCCTCGGGACGTGAGCGTGTGTGTCGGAGTATTTCATATGTGTTTCGCACCCCGCAGAGCGCTCTCCTGAAAGATGTTATCAGGCGTTTGTTCTCTTTCCAGCGCATCAATAACCATAAAGGAGTGTGAATCAGACCATGTTCATGTCTGCAAAATAAGGCGTCTGCTGCGATCCCACGCCTTCGCCATGCGGGTTCAATTAGCAACTAGTTAAATGTTGTACGATGATTATGACCTGCTATTATCCCCGACATTTCGAATGACTGTGGATAACGGAGAGGTTCTTTTATAAGAGCGGATGTGTTTGGCTCCAGTGTTACAGCGAGCTGAGTTTCATCAGAAACTTCCCCTGCAGCTGAGAAAGTAATTACCTGCTCAGATGAAGCCGTGCCATGTTTGTTTGCAATAAAGCTCTCCTCACATTTCTATTCAAGCTCGGAGCTTATTTCCGAGGTCATATAGACCTGTATTATTTAAAAACACAGGAACCAATAAAGAGTTTCTGTTGGAGAACGTGACTACTTCAACAATATTGAAGATCAACTGCGGCCATTTTCAGCTGATCAAATAACAATATATATATTTCAGGTAATTATGAAAGCGACACACGTTTTAATTTTTTTATTTATCCACTCCCCTTTTATTGAGTCCCCTTTTTTCTTTTTCTTATATCCATTTAATTGGTTAGATGCTCAATACTTTTCTAATATAATCTAAATCTATTTTTTTGTCATGTCTCTTTTCACATTTGTTTAGTTGGTTATCTGATTTTGCTTCAAACTGTTAAGCCCGAGAGCCCCCGGTACAGGGGGCTGCGTTTTTTTTCTTCTCACAAAACTGTGTCCCAGGGCTTAACATTTAAAAACCTATTAACACTTAACGGGAAGAAACTCAGCTAACTGACGATACGAACCATTTTTACCGAAACAAAGCACAAGTCTCACAAGAAGCGTCTAAATGAGCCCTGAGCGAAAAAATGCTAACGGCCCGTCTACACTACAGGCATCAACAAATCTTGAAGCTGGGCGTGTCTGAGGCTTGGCGATTTCTCGCGCCCAAGGCGACCAACAACCAATCAGGAATCTCCCGCCCGCCCCCGGCATACAAAGCAATAGCAATGTTAAAACGAAGTAAACTGGAAATAAACTCCCCAAACAGGCGAAAACCTACCAGTTTCACCCACTGTCTCTGCCACCTCCCCCCATGCCTGGTTCCTCCGGTTTGTATCCCGTTAATAGTTCTGGTCGTAAAGAACCGGGTGATTTGCTACCGTAATTTCTCGTTTGGAATATGAGGAAATGAACTGCGGTCTGGCTCTCCCTGATTACACGCGGTTTGATTGGCTAGCGCTTCTACTGGCGGGATTTGCATAAACGGGATTTGATTGGCTGATGCCAGCTTCGAAAGCATCGGGAGCATCAAAAGTTGAACATTGCTCAACTTTTGATGCTCACGATGCAAAGCCATGCTCCGCTCCCCACAATGCAGTTCGGCGAAGATTCAAAATCTTCTACGTCACCCCATTCAAATGAATGGGCGAAGCGTTGAAACCATTTTTCGATGCCTGTAGTGTAGACGGGGCGTAACACCCTTAGCACGGAACTCAAAATGCCCTTATTACTTATCGTATCTGCACAAACAAGATATCGATTAGCAAACTGAGATTCCACAGATTGTACAGGTATTAGTATCATCACTGTAACTCGCGATATGGGAAACAAAACCAGACTTCACAACACGTAGCATTACGGAGGAAAAACGGCAATATGTCTTACCTTTTGCTGTTTCGATCAAAAGTTGTGTTCAATAGCATTAAAACGATAACAACGCTGCTGAAGGTTAATCCATAGGTTAATCCAATGTGTCTGTGTCACTTTGAAATGATTTCTGATAATCCATCAGCAATAAACCTAGCTTTCAGATTTCAGATTTCAGAGCGTAAGATATCCAATCTTTATTTCAGACTCAAGGCCCATATCACAAAAAGACAAAAGACTCATTAGCTTTCGACTGCGTGCGCAGAGCTTTCACTTCTCAATGGTAACGTGTGTGTGTATGTGGAACATTCCCCTCGATTCTATTGGCTCTAACGGTTCAAGAGAGATGTCAATCATCAAAATCGACCAATGGGTTCCAGAGAAACGGCAAATCCACCCAGATGACCCCAAAGGTGGGTTTTTTGTTGCTAAACGTCTCTAAAAAGGTCAAATGTCACTTGTTTTGCATCAATCTTGATACAGGGTAATTATTATATGTTATAGTTTGGATTCCTAAAGCTTTTAGTCTACTATCCCATCATTCAACGGTGGTTTTCACTATAAGTAATGGTTTATTTTTGGACGGACACTATAATTTACAGTTTTTTACGATGTTCAATCTGAATTTACTTTCAAATTAAAAACATCTATATTGATTCTGACTTTTCTACATCCAACTCACAGGTTTATCATTGCTTTGAGAGAAAAGATTATTAATTTACCCCTTTTAGAAGGGAAGATATATCATTTGTTCTGGGAATGTCATTTTCGAGCCTGAGACCTGAAAAACAGGCTCGGGGCTTAACAGGTTAAATGAATGATCAAAAGTGATTCTTAACTTACAACATGGATGTCAATTTGTCTGAGCTTTTACACGAATATATCCAAACATATGGGTGGGGTCCTGGTGGTTGTACAGTCTGTATAACATACATATTGTCAGTCAAACATATAACATATATACTATGAAACACTACAGAAGATAAGTACATGAGTAGATGGATCAATACATTAGCAGCAATCACTGGGTAACTATATATTAAATGTATCTAATTGATTCAGTAAAATCTGTACCGTCCTTCTTAAGGAGCTGTCCCTAAACTCCACAAGTCTTGCCATATTTGAATGTCCATCGTTTTTCTAAGTTGTTTAAATGTACTTTTGTTTAATAAAAAGTGTTCGCAGCTAAATAGCCCAGGTGTGCCGTTTGCTGACAGGTACAGTATGGTGCAGCTCTACTGGGGACTGCCTCTCATTACAGAACAACAGTGACCTTTAAAGCATCCCATAAGGCACCCTGGGTGTACTTGGTAAAACATCTGTTACTGTAGCACAAAGCTACCTGCACCACAACTCAGTGTCCCGCTCCGTTCACTTCAGTTCTGCTCTAGAAACTTCGCACAACCGGGTTTTTTTTCCAGGACACTGTAGGATTTTGCATAATACATGGCATGGCAGAGGCCATTCTCTTCTGTACTGGACGTGGATGCTTTGTATCTGTTGAAGAAGGGGATTGAATCAGACTGTCTTCCATTTCAAACACATGTATTTGGTCCGAGGTCGATAAGCTTGATATGTCAGTATGGGATATACATCTCAACAGAGTGCAGCCAGTTTTGTTTACAGTGTAAAATCAGGATTATGGACCATGAGACTTTCGGACCACTGGCCTCGCTGTGACTCTGTCCGCTTACAGAACTGAACAAAAACAGGCTTTGTCCCAGAAAGGCAATTTGGAACAGTGCCGCCCCCCCCCCCCCTGCCATCCCATCTCTATGCCACTGTGAGAAACATCGAAAACAACTGCAGTGAGCTTTTAGTCTAAATGTACAAAAGTGCTGTTGAAGGAAAGTTTGAAAGCGTTTGAGTCACACATTCTCCCGTGTTTGACCCCACCATTACGACCAATCAACTCATTGTAATTCCCAACGTTTGACTTTAAGACACTTAGGTTTAGACAACGAAAAATATTTAGTTAGGTTTAAGGATAAGATTAGGGTTCTGTAACAACCATAACTTAAAGTGGCCCTATTCTGCTTTTGGGGGTTTTCCCTTTCCTGTAGTGTGTGATATCATATTTTGTGGATCTTTTGTTTACTTCAGAAACATGGTGACATCACTGTGTAGCATTCAGGCTACTATTGGCTAGCGCTCCAACACATTGTACGTGACAAGCTAAGGGGCGGGACATCTTAAGCAGGTTGACCAATCACAACAGAGCCGGCCAGCCATGGGCGGCGCCAGAATTGTTTTGCTGCAGTAGCTTAGCAGTTGCTATATGACAGCACGGCGTTGCTAGTTAATTTTCAAAATAAACAAACAATACCAGTGAGCCAAGCACGAGCCTGTTCATATTGTAGCGTTCACCGCTATTCAAGATCACTCAAGCCTTCAATGTGGAAAACGTTCTCTTTATTTACAGAACCAATCAATAGTGTAACACTCATGACTTTCACATAACACACACCGGAAAACGCACACACATACACACCTGGAAGGGGCGGTCTCTCCCCATATTTATACACATTCTCGCGGGCTGCAAGAATGTGTATAAATATGATACATTTTCATATCAAAACAATGGGGTTGCTAAGCCGTTGCTAGGCCAATTGTTGGAGTTGCTATAGCAACTCCTAGATACCCCCTGGCGCCGCCCCTGCGGCCAGCTAACCAATCAGTGCAGACTGGGCTCTGGTTTCAGACAGAGGGGGAACAGAAGTGCTGCAGCACAGGCAGTATGAGAAAAATAAAGAGCTTTTTGAACATTAAAGCATTGACACATGTCCCAGGAGAGGAAGAACATTAAAATATGAACCTTAAAAAGCCCATGTTATAATATCGAGTTTTGGTTTAACAGAGGGTTTGGATTTCAGAATGCTAGTGTTCTTATTCAATTAAACATGTTAAAAAACTTTTTAAAACTGTTGACATATGCCAGAAATACCCTACAATCCAGTTAGCCCTGTGCACTGAAGGCCGAGGTGACCAACAGCTTGGCCATTGTTTTGATGGCATACACATTTAGAAACCCTGTGTGTCAAACTGTGCAAACAACTAACGTTAACTAAAGTGTGTTTGGACTGCAAAACTTCTGTGAGGTGGAAATGAGAGCTACTTGAAAAGTGTCTTAATAAATGTATCTCTACAGTATAGTCAAATTGCTATATTATTCATCTTTGCCTTTAGCGTAACGTATTGAGGCGTCACCCACAAATAGTTGTCCTGGTTGTAATTTCTATCACCCAATTACTCCCAACACTAACCGAGCAGTTTTCTCCCGCTGTGTTCTCGGGGACTGGCAATTATCGATCAAATCCAAAAAGCCAAAAGGCCAGCGGGGAACACTTCAGCAGGCAGATGTATCAAAGGTCTGCTGTTAACGAAGTCGCACCGGCAGACAGAGGGGAAGGTTGTCGAAGTGACACGCAGGAATTTCAACTTAAATAGTAGGAAACTATCAAATTAATGAATGCCCTTGTGATTTACTTAACTAATTGTTTTAATACCCTCACATTCGTTTTGGGGGGGAAATACTCACAGAAAATTTGCATCAAAATTCCGTGCAGACTTTAGCGCGTGTTCTTGATTCAGTGGGTTTGATGAAAAGACCTTGTCAGATCAGGGCAGCCTCTGGCAGAGTTTCCTGTCTGGCGCTGGTAGACTGGTTGGAGAGTTGTCCGACTCCCAGTCACGGAATTTCGATGACTTTTCCTTTCTGCTGTAAGAAAGCACGTTCCCCGCATAACACGGCGCTACCGTGAAAAACATGCATAACAAGACGTCAGCATGTGTGCCATACCGCGTTGTTATTTCTCTGCCATGCTATGGGATGGCATGTATGTATATTCTTCGTGTGTGCGTGTGTGTGCGTGTGTGCGTGTGTGTGTGTGTGTGTGTGTGTGTGTGTGTGTGTGTGTGTGTGTGTGTGTGTGTGTGTGTGTGTGTGTGTGTGTGTGTGTGTGTGTGTGTGTGTGTGTGTGTGTGTGTGTGTGTGTGTGTGTGTGTGTGTGTGTGTGTGTGTGTGTGTGTGTGTGTGTGTGTGTGTGTGTGTGTGTGTGTGTGTGTGTGTGTTTCAATGTGTGTATGGCGGTAGCGTGAGCAGCAGTGTATGTTTTCAGTGCTTCCGTGACTTGCCAGGAAGCCCCCCTGCTGTGCTGCTGAGTGCCTCCCCTTCAGACGCATTAAAATAAGATGAGGGTGCAGTGGTGCTGTTGTGTGTTGTTGTGTGTGTGTGTGTGTTGTGTGTGTGTGTGTGTGGTGTGTGTGTGTGTGTGTGTGTGTGTGTGTGTGTGTGTGTGTGTGTGTTGTGTGTGTGTGTTTGTGTGTGTGTGTGTGAGTGGTGTGTGTGTGTGTGTGTGTGTGGTGTGTGTGTGTGTGTGTGTGCTGTGTGTGTGTGTGTGTGTGTGTGTGTGTGTGTTGTGTGTGTTGTGTGTGTGTGTGTGTGTGTGTTGTGTGTGGTGTGTGTGTGTGTGTGTGTGTGTGTGTGTGTGTGTGTGTGTGTGTGTGGAGAGAGGGAAGGAGATAGTAAAAGAACAGAGAAATAAAAGAGAGATTGCAAACACACACATCGCGAGGCAATCTGTGTGTGTCACACTGCACACATGCAAGCATGCCTGTATGTATGTGTGTGTGCAGGAATGTGTGTTAAACTCCCTGTGGGCCATTACACTAAGATGAGTGCCATGTTGGATAGCAGAGAGGGAGAGATAGCGGAGGGAAAATGGGGGGAGGGGATGCGTACAGGGTGGGTAATTGGCTCTTAAGTGCAGCACGCGTCTTTACCCAAGAGCCTCTCCTCTCATGGCTGCTGTTTGTTGGGCTGCACACTCCGTCCACTTATCTCCTCAGCCAGCAATCACTACAACCTTAAGCACACACATTCTTTATCACTGACTTACATGTTTCCTTCCGCTCTCCTATTCTGTCTGGCTCTCTATTCTTACTCCTACCTCCTTGCTCCCTGCTGCTCGTCTCACCGGGGACAGCAACAGAGCACGGGAAACAGAGTAAAGCTGATTACTGTTTACTATCGGCGCGGTGTTCAGGTGGAGCAAAATGGTGGAGACTTCCAGCAAGTAAAGTGTTATACGTAGAGTGGTGGAGTATGTGTGTATATGACTGGGAAGTTAGCATCGCAAGGGCTCCCTCGGCAGAAAGCAATGGGATTTTCCATTGGATTTCGCTATATTGGAGAAAATAAGCTGTTGCTAACACAAGTTTATCACATTTACTGTTATGGAAACTTCTGTGCAGTAGCAACGCAGTGGGAGTCACCGACTCAGGAAGGAGACACGGTGGAGCAGGAGCTTCGATGTCAAACACTGGAGGTTTATTTGGAGTTACGGCCGGAGGATTCACATCACAAGTCACACAGTCACGGTCTGACTGCACGGGTGGTTGCCACGTCAACTCTGGAGCGCCTCTCTCTCGTCAGCCCATTGAGCTGGTTTCACAGAGTCATCAACACGTCTTGATAAAATAGCTTAACCAGTTGGGCACACTGAGTCACCTGCGTCCGTCACTCATGGCCTCGAAGGTGTCATACCTTGGAGTCCACAAACAACAAAGAAGGAAGTGTCCCAGTGCACCCACAACAAAGACCATCTGTGACCTAGGGTGGCCCGGTCACAGAATGGGAACAATAACATTATTGGCTGAAGCAGCCTGTCTCCTTAAAGGAGATAAACAGACGTCAAGGTTGGTCCTGTACGTCACATCTAGGAGTCTGAGATCATTATTTCCCTAACATTTACCATATTTAGTTCAGCCTAATCTCGAAATGTACACCACTTTGTGATTTTTGAAGTGTAAATGCAATCAGCAGAAATGAAAAGCCAACTTGTCAGGCTACAACAAACTACAGCATGGTCACATGGCTCCGCGTCACTACCGCTAAGCTAAATGTGAACTCTTGTAAGTGTGATGATGTTTAGTAGATTTTTTAAGTCACTTGTTAGCAACCGGCATTCGTATGAGACATAGAAGCTTCGTACATTGACCCGTGGCGTATTTAGTGACTTATTGTAGTCTTCCACACAACACGCGTTAGCATTAGCATAGTGAACGTTTGGAAGCAAACATGGCAGTGTGCTGTTTTTCGATGTAGCCCTGGAGCTTCTACACCAGGGGTTCTCAAAGTGCGGCCCGCGGGCCAATGGCGGCCCTCGGAAATGTTTCTGGCGGCCCGCGATAGTTAATGTGACACGCTGAAATGCATGCGTTATATTTTAATCCTCCATGGTTCGTATCTAGTAAGAATTAGAATGGAATTTAAGAATGGTAAAACTGCGCCCCCTGGGTTGTCATTCCTAAATTATGAATGACAGCTTGTGGAAAGTTTGCTAGACTACTGGTTGCATGGCAACTAGGCATCTCGCGAGTTGCGGTAATTGGTTAGTACAATAAAGAAAGGATTTGTTTTGGAATTATTTTGTGTTCCGTTTTTTCTTGGGCGGCCCTCAATCCAATATTGGGTACCTAAATTGTCCCTCACTCATCAAAACTTTGAGAACCCCTGTTCTACACTATCAAACAAAAAAAATCCAGTTAGATGTTTGTCAATGTTCAACCAATAAAGCTTTGTCAGTGGACAAGCTAACAAACAAAAAAAACAAATGAACGATGCTAACGACATTTAGCATTCTAATATGTCTGCTTTTCACTGATTCGGTGCACGACAGAAAGGTTATTTCAGTCACATATGTACTGCTGAAACTCTGACATTTCCTCTAAGGGAGAAACAAGACGCTAACAACTAAAGAACGCAAGCGATCTCGATTCGGTCACATTAGCACGTGCAAACTAGCTTGTTCGGAGACAGCCTTTCTGAATGACGTAGATGAGTTATGCTTCCAAAACCCTTTCATAACAAAATATGTGTGAAAAAGAATCTGATTATCCAACTATGTTTTTTGTGTGTTCCTGGTTTGATCTTATGATAAAAGGAGGTTAGGAAGGTCGTCCACTCATCGCAAAATTGGCGGTTTTCATCACACCCAAAGGCATAGCAATCAGTGTGTGAATAAGCATTGGATTAATGAGCAGCTATATAAATAGGTCCAATTACCACGTGCTGGCTGCTTGCAACGTAGGAAAATAACCTATACATCTTCAAACCTAGCTGGCAGTATGATAAGCGTTACCATGATTTACAATTCCTCCACAAAAGAGAGAATAGGACTACAATCTATCCTCACGTCATGCACTTCCATGTGGAGGGTTTACGTATCAATGGCGGTACTAAAACAGACATTAGTCCTTTGGAGACAGTGAGTAAGCACCAGCGCTGACTAACCGAATTCCCTCCTCAGGAGCACAGGTGCTGAACTGGGTAAAATAAATCAGAGGCAAGTGAGAACATGTTTCTTTCTGGTGATCCATTTTCAAGGTCTGAGCGAAATCGTTTTCTCTGCTGTGTTAATGACTTAAGATCAGGCGAAAGAAGAATCGTAGGGCACCGCTTTTATTCTTATTGTTTGCTGTCATCACGAACAAAACATCGGTTTATTTTAATTTAAAGTGTTTTTCTATTTTAGTATCGGACACAACAGAAGCCGAAGTGCCGATCCACCCCGTGTTCGAAGAAACATTATTTTTCCGAGTGGTTTATTATTTTGCACAATTTAAAAACACTCGAACATAACAGATTACAGTAAACGGTGCAGGTAGAGGCTTAACATCCACTGGGTTTATTTGGAGCCTTCAGCTTAATAAAGTTAAAAATCACAATTGTGTAGAAAAACACAAAGTCAATATACAAACAAAAGCTTACATTCAATAATAGTGGCAAATGTTGAGAACAACAAATAGTAAAAATATTAATACAATTATTGATGTTTTATTCCAGAGGAGTTTTTATTTGCATTACTTGTGTTTGGAGTGGATGGAGAAGTAAAAAATCATCTGGTAGAAAACATGAATAATTTAGATCAGAATTAGAAAATAGATTTATTATTAAAAGGTAGTGAATTTACTGTCATAGTGAACTAGATGTATTAACTCTTCATTGCCGCAGTAATAATAGTAATAAAGCGTTAGTTGAGTAGGACTTGCTCAAAGTGCTTTTATGAAACAGAAGTTCAACAGAAAAAAAGAAATCCAATTTAGGTTAAAACCTTTTAGCGTTTATGTACATACTATGATATGGATTTCAAGGAGGTACAATCGACATGAGAATAAATACAAACATGTATACATTTGCCCAGAAGATGACACTTTCACAGACAGACAGCGCAGTCACACAGAATGGGTTTTCCTGGATGCTTAAATATAACTGCAACTCCACCAACGCAGGTCAGCTGCCAACCCGAACTGACAGGATGACTTATCTGCCCACGAGCGACTGATTTCTCGAGTCGTATGTGGCACCTGCTCTGCGCTACACCTGGCTGTCCTGCGGCGTTAAGGACTTGAATCTGGTCCGTGACCTTTTGCACATGTCGTCCCCTCCCTGTCTGACATCCTTCCTGCCTAATGAAGCAGACACGGGGAAGAAGAACTGCCGCTCAGAGAGGTGTTTAAAGATAATTTAGTGCACCTCTGCTCCATTAAAAGACTGTTTGTGCAGACACCCACCCACACACGGGAAACAGTCGTTAATTCGTAAAGCAGCTAATATCTGTTTCTAAATCTGTGGCTCACTTGAGTACAGTCTGTTACGGAGTTTGCTTGAAAGCTTGAACTTTGCTTGGGTGTTATTCTCCAGCAGACACAAAGTGGTGGCAGACACTTCTAAAGTTTGTCCCCGAGGTTCCCCTAAATAACATCTGCTAGCATTTGTTTGAAAACCAGGGGAACGCAAACTGCAAACAAGCTTCAGCATCCTTCCCCTGGTGTGGAAAGCATCTGGTAAAGAAAACCAATTAAAACACCACTGTCACTTCCGGTACAGTTAGAAAATATTCCACGATCTATCCCGCCCTCCTCTCTTAAAACTATGAAATCAAAAAGGACATTAGAGCAGATTCACAAACTCTTTTCCAACCATGACGAACTTGTCATCTCACAAAATGTCCAAGCCCTCGTCCTTATTGCAATTAGCCAATAGAAATGGACCAATGATTATAAAATGGTGAGGATCCTGTTATACTGAAATGCAGATAATTGAAAAACAAGACAAGAGTTTATTCTTGCCAGAAGGTCACAACGTGACAGAGTGTCGAGCAGTGAAGTGAAACCTTCAGGAGATCTGCAGAGGGTTTTATATTCACATGTTCAGACAAAGAAGAGAAGAGGAGGGGTTCAGGGGTGAAACTCAAACACACAGTGGGCCAAAGTTAAAAAAAGTGTACTAGTCGAGGGCTGGTTCAATGTTGATTGCAGAACTTATTGAAATGTATTGCACATATTAAACCTGGAACTAACGAAGCTTAAATGATTGCCTATAAAACCAACATTAAATAATCAGTTGCATTCATTTCTTATGGCTCTATCTGCAGCTTCTCCAGAGTCATTTCTTATGAGTACATTTTTAACAACAGCTTCAAAAAAACTATTTCCCTCAAAGAGAAACCAAACACGCCCTGTTGTCGTGAGAGAAAGTGCAGAAGGAAACATGTGAACTCAGTGTGCTGCTCTGAGATGCTAGCTCAGACACTTGGCGTCTCATCTCGGGGGCAAGGTCATCAATGTTTGGGGTCCGGCTCTGAGCGGAGGAGACCCTCAGGATGGAGAGAAGGTGTGCGTGCAATATACCGGCGGGCCAGATCTAATAGGAATTAGAGATTATCCTGCGGGCCGAAATTAAATCCACCACGGGCCGGATTTGGCCCCCAGGCCTCGAGTTTGACACATGTGGGTTAGACAGACATGAAACTACCGTATAGGATTATTCTTAACACACCTGCTAGTAACAGGAGAGGCATCATGTCTACATTCCCTAAAAGGAGAAGACCACCAACGTGACTAAAATAAATATTGTAGATCCAACATTATTTAGAGTCCTGTAAATTAGGACATATTTACTGCTGTCAACCATTTTATTAGAAATAGCTTGATAAGAAACACACAATACTCACTTGGATTGATAATATTTCCCATTACATAATCCATTGGAAAGATTTACCTTAAATATCAATCAACCATTGGCTCAATCTTTTAACAGATCATGCAAACCTTGAACAACTTCCTTCAACCTTAAGACAATACACTATTTGAATAAAACCTGGTCTCCTTTTTTTAAAGCAGCGGTTCCCAACCTGTTTCTACTCAGGGCCCACTTAAGAATCTAAAAAATGTTTGCGGCCCACATTCAACCATAAATAATACGGAGGCTAAATAAAGTTCTGATTGGTCAATTCAGAACATGTGACACGTTGTTAATCCAGTAGAACAGACTGCTTTCAAGGATTGTAATGACTAAGGAGGATCAAGAAAGAGAAAGGAAAAGAGGTTCAAATAAAAAAAAATCGTAATAATGAAATGTTTCCACACAAATCATAAGCCCCTCCTCGACTCCTCTCTTCCCCTCCTCCGGGACTTGACCCGGAAATCGATCAAGACACGTCATTTTGAAGGACGTCCCAATAGCTGAAATGCACACGGAGGAGTCGAGGAGGGGTGCGGGAGGAGACGAAAGGGAGGATACACGCGAGCAGACTACGCTGAAGTGTTTTCACTACTCGCGTATAAAAGCCCCGCCCCCACCTTCACAGCTGGTCCATTTCAACAGAGGAAAACCGACAACCGGAAGATGGGTGGAAAAGCGTCACATAAATGTCTCAGTGCTCACAGCTCTGTGGGAATTATTATGTGCAATTCATTTCTAAAAGGCTTCACATTACTATAATTATATTTTTATTTAAATGTAGGCTAAATTTTACACCAAAACGGAACACAAAAGCAGGACCAACCATCATTGAATTCCTTGACTAACAAGAGAAAGATTCATTAATTTAAATAAATATTTAACCAGAAATGGGCCGGTTCTAAAGGTTCTTCAGTTCAGCCCGATGAGAGGGGAAACAGCTGTGCACATGTCATCATTAACAGACGTCGTTTAAAAGTGACGTTTGAGTGAACGAGGCCATCCCAATTAATACCTGAGGACTCCTCTGTCCTCGCGTCACCTCCTCGTGTCTCTCGCTCGCATCTTACGGAGGCGGAGCTAAGATGCAAGGAAGGGACGCGATTGAAGGAAAGGAGGAGTCGAGGAGGGGTATTGGGATGAGGCTCTTATGTTTTGCAAATTATTTGGCGGCCCACTTGCAATGCCTTCGCGGACCACTAGGGGACCACGGCCCACAGGTTGGGACCGGCTGTTCTAAAGTACATCCAGAGCTGATAGCAGCTTGGCTATGCACTCAACAATGGAACAATTTTACATGATAAAATAACACAAATAAAAACTTCTTCTAATATTTATATATTTCTTTGTTCTTCTAAATAAGTATAACAAATGTTTGTTTGTAAAAACGTTGGGCATCCAATGTAAAAAATCACAACAAAAGAAAACCCAATCAAACCCAAAGATATCATGTTTAAGAGCTCGTGTGTCGGTTTACTCCGGTAAAAGTGTGCCACGGTGAAATAACACGAAAGTTGTGAGGCTCACGTGTCCCGGGGACGTCAAACTCTAACATTACGACATCATGACACATCAGCATGAATTATTGAAGAGAAAAACCAATCAGCACATGCAAGGATAACTCAACCCCATCTTTTAGAAAACCCTATCATCCCTCTGTGCCTTCGCGCGGCCATGCTGGTAAAAAGAGCTCCCAAACTTAAAGTATTCACGGAGGACCGATAAGCCTCTCTGCTCTGAGAATAAATTAAATATATAAAAAATACTCCCGCCCATGATGAAACAGCTGCTGGAGAAAAAAACATATATTCCTTAACAGAGTGAGAAGAAACGGCTTATGTTTTATGACTTCTCGAAACAAACTTTATTTTCTGACCTCTCCATAATCCCAGAAAGTCTTTCAATTAGAGAATGGCTGCGATTCTCCCTATTACTGCGCCCTGCTCCGAGACACACTGCGGAGAGGGGGGAGATAATTGACCAATAAAAATGTAAATAGGGTGCTGAAGCAAACCAGCATTGTGATGTGGGAGGGGAGGGGGAGGGGGAGGGGGGAGGGGAGGGGATAATACCACTGTGACAGGTTGTGTTGGTTTTGTTGGTTGCTAATTGGATGCTCACAGACTTCTTTCTGCACAACATACCATAATACCCACACATACCATGATTATTGACGGGAGCAAAATGAGACGAGGGCAGTTCGGATGTGACCCACCACCGCCCAACAAACACACACACACAACACAACACACACACACACACACCTGACCTCCAGGAGCAGGGCTTTCGGAGACAGGTGGAGACGTGCGAGAGACATTTGATTTGTTTGGCTAAAAGGTCAAAAGTAGGGTTATACCTGTAATTGGATTTGACAGCAGGCAATATAGAGCTTTAATTAAACTCTGATTGTGATCGGGTTTGTTAGATTTGATGTGGATTCATGCCCGTGTACAATTACATATTTATCATAGAATGTATCTTAGCACCATGGGTAATTATTCACAATACACTAGAAATACTGGGTCAGTTTTAATTAAGCTATATTAGATGTGTTATCGTGTGTCCTAATTAGTTTTTGCCTTTTTTTAAAGGAGCAGTGTCATCATCATGGTTTCAAGTATGTTACAAGATATAATGAAGACGCGTGTGGCGCAGTGGGTTGTGCGTTGGTGTTCGGTTCAGGGGGTCGCAGGTTCAAACCCCACTGCAGTCAGCATGTCGTTGTGTGACACTTCACCCCAAAGTGCTCCTGTGGGGATTGCCTTGAGTATTGAGTATGTAAGTCGCTTTGGATAAAAGCGTCTAACAAGTGACGTGTAATGTGATGTAAGACATGTGAAATGGGACACCACATAGGCTGGAGAGTGCGGCCTAGACACTATCAATGTAATGTCAGCTGTACACAACAAACATATGTTTTCCCCATCAGAAAACACAGTGGAATGATTTTTGAATATTCGTTTTTTTATATTTGTTGAGAGCACGACATGTTGGATTAATGATGGCTAAACTGTCAGAGAGCTGGACGTCAGAGAAATCAACAGACAGGAAGTAAACAATAAAGGGAACAGCAGAAGAAATCAGACAGGAAGTAAACAATAACAGCCATTTTTAAATCAATCAAATCATAGCCGCTGATTTATTTCTGCTGCACATTACTTCCTTAACACATGTTGAAATAGAGTCGTGTTTTATACACAAACAACAAGCTATGTATGCGTTAAGTATTATGCTTCATGTCTGTTCCTAAAACCCAACTGTTTACGTTTGAATGAATTTGAATTCACTTTTTATCAAAAACGCTCTGAAAAACTCAATTTACACTGACGGCCCCTACACACGGCGGCGTGCGCTGCCGCTTCAACGCTTCTGCCATTCACTTTGAACGGGGTGACGTCACGATTCGCCGAACTGCATTGTGGGAGCAAAGCGTAGCTTCTCTCGCGGTGCTCGCTGCAAAAGTAGAGCAATGTTCTACTTGTGCCGCCTCGACGAAGGCGTCAGCCAATCAAATCCCGCGTATGCAAATCTGACAGTACAAGCAGTAGCCAATCAAACCGGGTGTATGTTGGGAGAGACGGACCGCAGTTATTTCCCATATGTCAACAAAAGGAGGAGAAAATGTTCGTGGCGGGAGGGAATCACCCGGTACTCTATGACCAGTCCCTCTTTACAGACAGGGATACAAACCGGAGGAGCCAGGCATGGGGGGAGGGGGCAGAGACAGTGGGGAAACTGGTAGGTTTTCGCCTGTTTGGGGAGTTTATATCCAGTGCACTTCGTTTGAATGGACAGCTAGCAAGCATAGACAGTATATGTAGCCAGCATGGATGTAGCATGAATGCTTTGCTTTGTATGTCCGGGGCGGGACATTCATGTGATTGGTTGTTGGCCGTGTTGCTCGCGTTGACTCCCCAAGCTCAAGACACGCCCACCGCCAAGCGGCAACGCACGCCGCCGTGTGTAGGGGCCGTGACTCCTAACAGTATGGATTACGTTTGGGACGAGAGGATAATTTTGGAATCTAAAAAAACAACGTTGTGTTAGATTCTTGGTTTTTTCTACCACAACCAACACCTTTCACAGAATCCATGGTCGTTGATTCAAAAATATTGGTCAGTGCAGTATTCCCAATAAAATGGTGTTAGCTTGACATGCAAATTATCCAAATCAAAGATAGCAAATATAATTATTGGTGGACAAATCTGTCTAATTTTCATTTAATGTCTGAAAAAATGAAACAATATAGACAAAAACAAAGAAACGAGAAAATAAAAGGAAGGCGAGCAAACCATTTCCCAATCCATTGTCTATTTTAAAGAAATGCAAAGCGCATTATAACCTCATTTCATGAAAAGTAGATAGAGCAAAATGGACGACACAAAATGGAAAAAGCTTTCAGAGAGAATCGGGCAGAATTAGTTTTTTCTTCACCCTTTGGAGCGACTTCAGTCCGTCGCCATGTGGTTGGCGAGCCGAGGATTTCGTTTTGTGTGACTGAATGTGTGTGTGTGCACATGTGTGTGTCCAGGCCTCTGTCAGTTGGAAGAGCTCTTCATTAAGGAGCCGTGCTAAGAAAGGGCTCTTTTCGTTCCCATCCAACCTTTCTGTTTGTGCAGACGAGAATTCACTCAGAAAATCACTCACATGTGACAAGAACGCTGAACTGATTCTAATCACTGATTGTTTCGTCATATTTACGCAAACCTTTGTGTCTCGCAGATCTCGCAGCATGCCACTTTGATATGTTTCATCACTCTGGGAAAAATGTCTGCATGCTTTGAACTCACAGAGGCAGAGCAGAAGACAGTTCTTTCCTTTTGAATAATAAAAAAACCCTGTTTAGGGATGGAGTGGCGGGAAAAAACGAGGAAAGCAACTTCAACTACCTCACATAAAATGAATCTGAAACACAGAATCTTTTGATTAAAACCAGGACTGGTTTCCGTCTCATGGGATGCCAACGTAAGTCCGGCCATTATAACAGTTGTTTTGGAAGAGAGCGATCAAAAGAAACAATGCGGTAATTGCTAGTCTCCAGGAAGTGTGCCGGTAGTTGAAGCAAATTGGACTACCTATGTTGCAAATGTATTATCTTTTCAATTTACACACGGCATCTATTGCACGTCTGTCCGTCCTGGGAGAGGGATCCCTCCTCTGCTGCTCTCCCTGAGGTTTCTCCCATGTTCCCCTTAAACTGTGGGTTTCTCCGGAAGTTTTTCCTTGTACGATGTGAGGGTCTAAGGACAGAGGGTCTAAGGGCAGAGGGTCTAAGGACAGAGGGTCTAAGGACAGAGGGTGTCGTATTGTCATACTGATATTCTGTACACACTGTGAAGACCACTGAGACAAATGTAACATTTGTGATATTGGGCTATATAAATAAACATTGATTGATTGATTGATGTGTGTAGTGGTCAAACCGCGGTACTGCAACTGGCAATACGCGGCGTTATTGGGCCCGACACTACTTTTTACCATCGACTTACATTGGAAAAGAGACCTTTGTAGATCAGTGTATAATGTAGTTTTATAGCTACCCAGTATGAACACTTGTACATCCTTCCTTTAACTCATCAGTCTTACTGATTATAGTAGGACATGATTGCAAGAATATGCCTTGGAAAATAAATTAGAGAAAGCAGGCTTAAAGGTGGGGTAGGTAAGTTTCAGAAACCGGCTCGAGATACACTTTTTGTTATATTCCATGGAATGCTCTTAACATCCCGATAGCAATGAATATCTGAAGTGCTTTGACAACAAATCCATAAAAAAATTTCACCTGTAGAAGCCGTAATACTGTAAAAAGTACATGGCCTACCTGCCTGTCAGCCTTCCATCGGGGCACAAACTTATCTCGTGCCCTCATTGGTCATGTGCGCGTTCCTGTGTGTTGGAGGAGGGGCTCTGAGAGGAAGTGGCAGATTTTCTCCCGTTGTGTATTTTCAAATTCTAGCGATCTCGAGCCGGTTTCTCAAACTTACCTACCCCACCTTTAAGCTAACGTTGAAATTCTGAAAAAGTGTAAGCTATTTAGCGAACATGTTATTGTTAATAGTAGGCTACGGCAGAACAGTAACTTTCACACACTTGCTGCCCCTCACAGGACGCTCTGAATATCCAAACTGAAAATCCCAACTAGGCTCCGAATTTTCGAATGATATAGTTTTAAATGACCGTTTCCGAACACAGCCCTTTGCACAGGAGGTGCCCAGGTGATTGCTTTATTGATTCTGCTATGGTAGTACATGTATTGCATTCATTAAACTTCACACACGCATGCTTGACGCGGCCGTACACAGAGTCTACAGAGAGGAGTACTCGGTAGGACGGAGTTTATCTCTCCATCTTCTCCTCCCTTTGTGTTTTTGTATACCTTTCATTCAGCGGGTTCACCAGACCCTGAGAACATTCTAACCTGAGCATGAAAGAGAGAATAGGACTACAATCTATCCTCACGTCATGCACTTCCATGTGAGGGTTTACGTATCAATGGCGGTACTAAAACAGACATTAGTCCTTTGGAGACAGTGAGTAAGCACCAGCGCTGACTAACCGAATTCCCTCCTCAGGAGCACAGGTGCTGAACTGGGTAAAATAAATCAGAGGCAAGTGAGAACATGTTTCTTTCTGGTGATCCATTTTCAAGGTCTGAGCGAAATCGTTTCTCTGCTGTGTTAATGACTTAAGATCAGGCGAAAGAAGAATCGTAGGGCACCGCTTTTATTCTTATTGTTTGCTGTCATCACGAACAAAACATCGGTTTATTTTAATTTAAAGTGTTTTTCTATTTTAGTATCGGACACAACAGAAGCCGAAGTGCCGATCCACCCCGTGTTCGAAGAAACATTATTTTCCGAGTGGTTTATTATTTTGCACAATTTAAAAAACACTCGAACATAAACGATTACAGTAAACGGTGCAGGTAGAGGCTTAACATCCACTGGGTTTATTTGGAGCCTTCAGCCTTAATAACGTTAAAAAATCACAATTGTGTAGAGAAAAACACAAAGTCAATATACAAACAAAAGCTTACATTCAATAATAGTGGCAAATGTTGAGAACAACAAATAGTAAAAATATTAATACAATTATTGATGTTTTATTCCAGAGGAGTTTTATTTGCATTACTTGTGTTTGGAGTGGATGGAGAAGTAAAAAATCATCTGGTAGAAAACATGAATAATTTAGATCAGAATTAGAAAATAGATTTATTATTAAAAGGTAGTGAATTTACTGTCATAGTGAACTAGATGTATTAACTCTTCATTGCCGCAGTAATAATAGTAATAAAGCGTTAGTTGAGTAGGACTTGCTCAAAGTGCTTTTATGAAACAGAAGTTCAACAGAAAAAAGAAATCCAATTTAGGTTAAAACCTTTTAGCGTTTATGTACATACTATGATATGGATTTCAAGGAGGTACAATCGACATGAGAATAAATACAAACATGTATACATTTGCCCAGAAGATGACACTTTCACAGACAGACAGCGCAGTCACACAGAATGGGTTTTCCTGGATGCTTAAATATAACTGCAACTCCACCAACGGCAGGTCAGCTGCCAACCCGAACTGACAGGATGACTTATCTGCCCACGAGCGACTGATTTCTCGAGTCGTATGTGGCACCTGCTCTGCGCTACACCTGGCTGTCCTGCGGCGTTAAGGACTTGAATCTGGTCCGTGACCTTTTGCACATGTCGTCCCCTCCCTGTCTGACATCCTTCCTGCCTAATGAAGCAGACACGGGGAAGAAGAACTGCCGCTCAGAGAGGTGTTTAAAGATAATTTAGTGCACCTCTGCTCCATTAAAAGACTGTTTGTGCAGACACCCACCCACACACGGGAAACAGTCGTTAATCGTAAAGCAGCTAATATCTGTTTCTAAATCTGTGGCTCCACTTGAGTACAGTCTGTTACGGAGTTTGCTTGAAAGCTTGAACTTTGCTTGGGTGTTATTCTCCAGCAGACACAAAGTGGTGGCAGACACTTCTAAGTTTGTCCCCGAGGTTCCCCTAAATAACATCTGCTAGCATTTGTTTGAAAACCAGGGGAACGCAAACTGCAAACAAGCTTCAGCATCCTCCCCTGGTGTGGAGGAGCATCTGGTAAAGAAAACAATTAAAACACCACTGTCACTTCCGGTACAGTTAGAAAATATTCCACGATCTATCCCGCCCTCCTCTCTTAAAACTATGAAATCAAAAAGGACATTAGAGCAGATTCACAAACTCTTTTCCAACCATGACGAACTTTGTCATCTCACAAAATGTCCAAGCCCTCGTCCTTATTGCAATTAGCCAATAGAAATGGACCAATGATTATAAAATGGTGAGGATCCTGTTATACTGAAATGCCAGATAATTGAAAAACAAGACAAGAGTTTATTCTTGCCAGAATGGTCACAACGTGACAGAGTGTCGAGCAGTGAAGTGAAACCTTCAGGAGATCTGCAGAGGGTTTTATATTCACATGTTCAGACAAAGAAGAGAAGAGGAGGGGTTCAGGGGTGAAACTCAAACACACAGTGGGCCAAAGTTAAAAAAAGTGTACTAGTCGAGGGCTGGTTCAATGTTGATTGCAGAACTTATTGAAATGTATTGCACATATTAAACCTGGAACTAACGAAGCTTAAATGATTGCCTATAAAACCAACATTAAATAATCAGTTGCATTCATTTCTTATGGCTCTATCTGCAGCTTCTCCAGAGTCATTTCTTATGAGTACATTTTTACACAACAGCTTCAAAAAAACTATTTCCCTCAAAGAGAAACCAAACACGCCCTGTTGTCGTGAGAGAAAGTGCAGAAGGAAACATGTGAACTCAGTGTGCTGCTCTGAGATGCTAGCTCAGACACTTGGCGTCTCATCTCGGGGGCAAGGTCATCAATGTTTGGGGTCCGGCTCTGAGCGGAGGAGACCCTCAGGATGGAGAGAAGGTGTGCGTGCAATATACCGGCGGGCCAGATCTAATAGGAATTAGAGATTATCCTGCGGGCCGAAATTAAATCCACCACGGGCCGGATTTGGCCCCCAGGCCTCGAGTTTGACACATGTGGGTTAGACAGACATGAAACTACCGTATAGGATTATTCTTAACACACCTGCTAGTAACAGGAGAGGCATCATGTCTACATTCCCTAAAAGGAGAAGACCACCAACGTGACTAAAATAAATATTGTAGATCCAACATTATTTAGAGTCCTGTAAATTAGGACATATTTACTGCTGTCAACCATTTTATTAGAAATAGCTTGATAAGAAACACACAATACTCACTTGGATTGATAATATTTCCCATTACATAATCCATTGGAAAGATTTACCTTAAATATCAATCAACCATTGGCTCAATCTTTTAACAGATCATGCAAACCTTGAACAACTTCCTTCAACCTTAAGACAATACACTATTTGAATAAAACCTGGTCTCCTTTTTTTAAAGCAGCGGTTCCCAACCTGTTTCTACTCAGGGCCCACTTAAGAATCTAAAAAATGTTTGCGGCCCACATTCAACCATAAATAATACGGAGGCTAAATAAAGTTCTGATTGGTCAATTCAGAACATGTGACACGTTGTTAATCCAGTAGAACAGACTGCTTTCAAGGATTGTAATGACTAAGGAGGATCAAGAAAGAGAAAGGAAAAGAGGTTCAAATTAAAAAAAATCGTAATAATGAAATGTTTCCACACAAATCATAAGCCCCTCCTCGACTCCTCTCTTCCCCTCCTCCGGGACTTGACCCGGAAATCGATCAAGACACGTCATTTTGAAGGACGTCTCAATAGCTGAAATGCACACGGAGGAGTCGAGGAGGGGTGCGGGAGGAGACGAAAGGGAGGATACACGCGAGCAGACTACGCTGAAGTGTTTTCACTACTTGCGTATAAAAGCCCCGCCCCCACCTTCACAGCTGGTCCATTTCAACAGAGGAAAACCGACAACCGGAAGATGGGTGGAAAAGCGTCACATAAATGTCTCAGTGCTCACAGCTCCGTGGGAATTATTACGTGCAATTCATTTCTAAAAGGCTTTCACATTACTATAATTATATTTTTATTTAAATGTAGGCTAAATTTTACACCAAAACGGAACACAAAAGCAGGACCAACCATCATTGAATTCCTTGACTAACAAGAGAAAGATTCATTAATTTAAATAAATATTTAACCAGAAATGGGCCGGTTCTAAAGGTTCTTCAGTTCAGCCCGATGAGAGGGGAAACAGCTGTGCACATGTCATCATTAACAGACGTCGTTTAAAAGTGACGTTTGAGTGAACGAGGCCATCCCAATTAATACCTGAGGACTCCTCTGTCCTCGCGTCACCTCCTCGTGTCTCTCGCTCGCATCTTACGGAGGCGGAGCTAAGATGCAAGGAAGGGACGCGATTGAAGGAAAGGAGGAGTCGAGGAGGGGTATTGGGATGAGGCTCTTATGTTTTGCAAATTATTTGGCGGCCCACTTGCAATGCCTTCGCGGACCACTAGGGGACCACGGCCCACAGGTTGGGACCGGCTGTTCTAAAGTACATCCAGAGCTGATAGCAGCTTGGCTATGCACTCAACAATGGAACAATTTTACATGATAAAATAACACAAATAAAAACTTCTTCTAATATTTATATATTTCTTTGTTCTTCTAAATAAGTATAACAAATGTTTGTTTGTAAAAACGTTGGGCATCCAATGTAAAAAATCACAACAAAAGAAAACCCAATCAAACCCAAAGATATCATGTTTAAGAGCTCCGTGTGTCGGTTTACTCCGGTAAAAGTGTGCCACGGTGAAATAACACGAAAGTTGTGAGGCTCACGTGTCCCGGGGACGTCAAACTCTAACATTACGACATCATGACACATCAGCATGAATTATTGAAGAGAAAAACCAATCAGCACATGCAAGGATAACTCAACCCCATCTTTTAGAAAAACCCTATCATCCCTCTGTGCCTTCGCGCGGCCATGCTGGTAAAAAGAGCTCCCAAACTTAAAGTATTCACGGAGGACCGATAAGCCTCTCTGCTCTGAGAATTAAATTAAATATATAAAAAATACTCCCGCAATGATAAACAGCTGCTGGAGAAAAAACATATTATTCCTTAACAGAGTGAGAGAAACGGCTTATGTTTATGACTTCTCGAAACAACTTTATTTTCTGACCTCTCCATAATCCCCAGAAAGTCTTTCAATTAGAGAATGGCTGCGATTCTCCCTATTACTGCGCCCTGCTCCGAGACACACTGCGGAGAGGGGGAGATAATTGACCAATAAAAATGTAAATAGGGTGCTGAAGCAAACCAGCATGTGATGTGGGAGGGGAGGGGGAGGGGGAGGGGGGAGGGGAGGGGATAATCCACTGTGACAGGTTGTGTTGGTTTTGTTGGTTGCTAATTGGATGCTCACAGACTTCTTTTCTGCACAAATACCATAATACCACACATACATGATTATTGACGGGAGCAAAATGAGACGAGGCAGTTCGGATGTGACCCCCACCGCCCAACAAACACACACACACACACACACACACACACACACACCTGACCTCCAGGAGCAGGGCTTTCGGAGACAGGTGAGACGTGCGAAGAGACATTTGATTTGTTTGGCTAAAAGGGCAAAGTAGGGTTATACCTGTAATTGGATTTGACAGCAGGCAATATAGAGCTTTAATTAAAACTCTGATTGTGATCGGGTTTTGTTAGATTGATGTGGATTCATGCCCGTGTACAATTACATATTTATCATAGAATGTATCTTAGCACCATGGTAATTATTCACAATACAACTAGAAATACTTGGGTCAGTTTTAATTAAGCTATATTTAGATGTTTTATCGTGTGTCCTAATTAGTTTTGCCTTTTTTTAAAGGAGCAGTGTCATCATCATGGTTTCAAGTATGTTACAAGATATAATGAAGACGCGTGTGGCGCAGTGGGTTGTGCGTTGGTGTTCGGTTCAGGGGGTCGCAGGTTCAAACCCCACTGCAGTCAGCATGTCGTTGTGTGACACTTCACCCCAAAGTGCTCCTGTGGGGATTGCCTTGAGTATTGAGTATGTAAGTCGCTTTGGATAAAAGCGTCTAACAAGTGACGTGTAATGTGATGTAAGACATGTGAAATGGGACACCACATAGGCTGGAGAGTGCGGCCTAGACACTATCAATGTAATGTCAGCTGTACACAACAAACATATGTTTTCCCCATCAGAAAACACAGTGGAATGATTTTTGAATATTCGTTTTTTTATATTTGTTGAGAGCACGACATGTTGGATTAATGATGGCTAAACTGTCAGAGAGCTGGACGTCAGAGAAATCAACAGACAGGAAGTAAACAATAAAGGGAACAGCAGAAGAAATCAGACAGGAAGTAAACAATAACAGCCATTTTTAAATCAATCAAATCATAGCCGCTGATTTATTTCTGCTGCACATTATCCCTTCCTTAACACATGTTGAAATAGAGTCGTGTTTTATACACAAACAACAAGCTATGTATGCGTTAAGTATTATGCTTCATGTCTGTTCCTAAAACCCAACTGTTTACGTTTGAATGAATTTGAATTCACTTTTTATCAAAAACGCTCTGAAAAACTCAATTTACACTGACGGCCCCTACACACGGCGGCGTGCGCTGCCGCTTCAACGCTTCTGCCCATTCACTTTGAACGGGGTGACGTCACGATTCGCCGAACTGCATTGTGGGAGCAAAGCGTAGCTTCTCTCGCGGTGCTCGCTGCAAAAGTAGAGCAATGTTCTACTTGTGCCGCCTCGACGAAGGCGTCAGCCAATCAAATCCCGCGTATGCAAATCTGACAGTACAAGCAGTAGCCAATCAAACCGGGTGTATGTTGGGAGAGACGGACCGCAGTTATTTCCCATATGTCAACAAAAGGAGGAGAAAATGTTCGTGGCGGGAGGGAATCACCCGGTACTCTATGACCAGTCCCTCTTTACAGACAGGGATACAAACCGGAGGAGCCAGGCATGGGGGGAGGTGGCAGAGACAGTGGGGAAACTGGTAGGTTTTCGCCTGTTTGGGGAGTTTATATCCAGTGTGCTTCGTTTGAATGGACAGCTAGCAAGCATAGACAGTATATGTAGCCAGCATGGATGTAGCATGAATGCTTTGCTTTGTATGTCCGGGGCGGGACATTCATGTGATTGGTTGTTGGCCGTGTTGCTCGCGTTGACTCCCCAAGCTCAAGACACGCCCACCGCCAAGCGGCAACGCACGCCGCCGTGTGTAGGGGCCGTGACTCCTAACAGTATGGATTACGTTTGGGACGAGAGGATAATTTTGGAATCTAAAAAAACAACGTTGTGTTAGATTCTTGGTTTTTTCTACCACAACCAACACCTTTCACAGAATCCATGGTCGTTGATTCAAAAATATTGGTCAGTGCAGTATTCCCAATAAAATGGTGTTAGCTTGACATGCAAATTATCCAAATCAAAGATAGCAAATATAATTATTGGTGGACAAATCTGTCTAATTTTCATTTAATGTCTGAAAAAATGAAACAATATAGACAAAACAAAGAAACCGAGAAAATAAAAGGAAGGCGAGCAAACCATTTCCCAATCCATTGTCTATTTTAAAGAAATGCAAAGCGCATTATAACCTCATTTCATGAAAAGTAGATAGAGCAAAATGGACGACACAAAATGGAAAAAGCTTTCAGAGAGAATCGGGCAGAATTCGTTTTTTCTTCACCCTTTGGAGCGACTTCAGTCCGTCGCCATGTGGTTGGCGAGCCGAGGATTTCGTTTTGTGTGACTGAATGTGTGTGTGTGCACATGTGTGTGTCCAGGCCTCTGTCAGTTGGAAGAGCTCTTCATTAAGGAGCCGTGCTAAGAAAGGGCTCTTTTCGTTCCCATCCAACCTTTCTGTTTGTGCAGACGAGAATTCACTCAGAAAATCACTCACATGTGACAAGAACGCTGAACTGATTCTAATCACTGATTGTTTCGTCATATTTACGCAAACCTTTGTGTCTCGCAGATCTCGCAGCATGCCACTTTGATATGTTTCATCACTCTGGGAAAAATGTCTGCATGCTTTGAACTCACAGAGGCAGAGCAGAAGACAGTTCTTTCCTTTTGAATAATAAAAAAAACCCTGTTTAGGGATGGAGTGGCGGGAAAATAACGAGGAAAGCAACTTCAACTACCTCACATAAAATGAATCTGAAACACAGAATCTTTTGATTAAAACCAGGACTGGTTTCCGTCTCATGGGATGCCAACGTAAGTCCGGCCATTATAACAGTTGTTTTGGAAGAGAGCGATCAAAAGAAACAATGCGGTAATTGCTAGTCTCCAGGAAGTGTGCCGGTAGTTGAAGCAAATTGGACTACCTATGTTGCAAATGTATTATCTTTTCAATTTACACACGGCATCTATTGCACGTCTGTCCGTCCTGGGAGAGGGATCCCTCCTCTGCTGCTCTCCCTGAGGTTTCTCCCATGTTCCCCTTAAACTGTGGGTTTTCTCCGGAAGTTTTTCCTTGTACGATGTGAGGGTCTAAGGACAGAGGGTCTAAGGGCAGAGGGTCTAAGGACAGAGGGTCTAAGGACAGAGGGTGTCGTATTGTCATACTGATATTCTGTACACACTGTGAAGACCACTGAGACAAATGTAACATTTGTGATATTGGGCTATATAAATAAACATTGATTGATTGATTGATGTGTGTAGTGGTCAAACCGCGGTACTGCAACTGGCAATACGCGGCGTTATTGGGCCCGACACTACTTTTTACCATCGACTTACATTGGAAAAGAGACCTTTGTAGATCAGTGTATAATGTAGTTTTATAGCTAAATCAACTACCCAGTATGAACACTTGTACATCCTTCCTTTAACTCATCAGTCTTACTGATTATAGTAGGACATGATTGCAAGAATATGCCTTGGAAAATAAATTAGAGAAAGCAGGCTTAAAGGTGGGGTAGGTAAGTTTCAGAAACCGGCTCGAGATACACTTTTTGTTATATTCCATGGAATGCTCTTAACATCCCGATAGCAATGAATATCTGAAGTGCTTTGACAACAAATCCATAAAAAAATTTCACCTGTAGAAGCCGTAATACTGTAAAAAGTACATGGCCTACCTGCCTGTCAGCCTTCCATCGGGGCACAAACTTATCTCGTGCCCTCATTGGTCATGTGCGCGTTCCTGTGTGTTGGAGGAGGGGCTCTGAGAGGAAGTGGCAGATTTTCTCCCGTTGTGTATTTTCAAATTCTAGCGATCTCGAGCCGGTTTCTCAAACTTACCTACCCCACCTTTAAGCTAACGTTGAAATTCTGAAAAAGTGTAAGCTATTTAGCGAACATGTTATTGTTAATAGTAGGCTACGGCAGAACAGTAACTTTCACACACTTGCTGCCCCTCACAGGACGCTCTGAATATCCAAACTGAAAATCCCAACTAGGCTCCGAATTTTCGAATGATATAGTTTTAAATGACCGTTTCCGAACACAGCCCTTTGCACAGGAGGTGCCCAGGTGATTGCTTTATTGATTCTGCTATGGTAGTACATGTATTGCATTCATTAAACTTCACACACGCATGCTTGACGCGGCCGTACACAGAGTCTACAGAGAGGAGTACTCGGTAGGACGGAGTTTATCTCTCCATCTTCTCCTCCCTTTGTGTTTTTGTATACCTTTCATTCAGCGGGTTCACCAGACCCCTGAGAACATTCTAACCTGAGCATGAACCCACATCTCACCTCAAATATGACAGCTTACACTTCCCTCTCATCTCCCTGTTCTGCTCCGGCTCTGACACACACACACACACACACACACACACACACACACACACACACACACACACAGAGACAGACACCTCAGGTTTCCTCTCATCTCGTGTGCACAGGAAAGTTGGCAACTTCTCTATTCCTCCTTTACTCTCTTACTCACTTTCTGTATCTCTCACACACACACACACACACACACACACACACACACACACACACACACACACACGGAGGAACTCAACTGAGAGGAGACAGTGAGATAGAAAAGGGTTCAGGGAAGAAAGGGTTGAAATGTAAGATCTGTCATTCTGACCTTTGATGGTGACAAAGTGTGAGAGCGCTGCCACACACACGCTGCCTTTCACCGCCCTCTCCCTCGGTGTCTTTCTGAGATACTCGGATGAAAAGACGCTTGTTTGGTTCAAGATGTGAGATAAGTCTATAAGAGCTCGTCCTGAAGTGGATTTGCTTCATTTGCTACTTATCTCTGGCTGTTTAAGCGAAAGGGCAATTAGTTAAAGATGACAACCTTTCATCCATCGTTTGATGCTGTATGTATTTCACTGTTCGGTGCAAGACATTTGGTTCAAACCATTGGGTTCAATGTACCCTGATGACAAATAACCATTTGAATTTGGTTCTGTTTGAGAAAAGGGTCAGAATTCAGAGATTAAAATATATACTTTTTTTTCTGAAAAGAATTCTGACTTAAATATCAGAACAGAATAATTCACTTTTGGTCAAATCTCAAAAGAACTTCCCCGGCCCTAATCCTCTCCGTACTAATTCGGTCCATAAAATCTCCCGTACGTTTCGAGGAAATCTTTACACAGACCAACGTGCTAACCCGTGAGTTTTGTTTACACGATACCCCTAATCAAATGCCCTTAGAACTGAACTACAGAAACTTTGAAGAGGATGAGGGAAACAATAGTGAAACAATAGCAATCATATCAAACATGAAGAAAAGATTAAAGCATTTTGGAGACAATCCCTTCATCGAGGTTTTTAGAAGGTGTGTGTGTGTGTGTGTGTGTGTGTGTGTGTGTGTGTGTGTGTGTGTGTGTGTGTGTGTGTGTGTGTGTGTGTGTGTGTGTGTGTGTGTGTGTGTGTGTGTGTGTGTGTGTGTGTGTGTGTGTGTGTGTGTGTGTGTGTGTGTGTGTGTGTGTGTGTGTGTGTGTGTGTGTGTGTGTGTGTGTGTGTGTGTGTGTGTGTGTGTGTGTGTGTGTGTGTGTGTGTGTGTGTGTGTGTGTGTGTGTGTGTGTGTGTGTGTGTGTGTGTGTGTGTGTGTGTGTGTGTGTGTGTGTGTGTGTGTGCGCGTGCGTGCGTGTGTGCGGCATCCTCCGTGTGATGTCCCACTCTATTTTAAGGATAACGTTTGTGTTGGAGACACACGCTCAAAGATATTGATGTTGCCACTAATTACCGTGTATCCCAGCCTTTTATAATCCCAGTGTTTTCCTAAAGTCTTTCTATAAATACTGCTTCTCTTTTCATTCTCAGAGATGTTTTCCTACGTGTTGTTTTCCTACGACAGTGAGATGTGATGGAAGCTTGTGCTCCTCAGAAAAGCAACAGCATTGTTTGTTTGTTCAAGTACTAATTGCTAAGAATAAATAATGAAATTGATGTTTAAGCTTTTCCGGACAATAAACCACTTTCAAAGTGACATAATGTCCCAAACCCCCTCAGCAAGAGGGTGGGACAGTATCGAGGTGCAGTGATGACGGGTTGTGCAGGACAACCAGGAAGTGTGTGTGGCAAAAGTCCCTCCACAAAAAACAATTGGATTTTTCCACTGGATTTCAGTATGTTGCAGAACAGAGACTTTGGTTCATAGAATTCCAACAGTCTCGATGCGTTTGGTTGAGCCACGGCAGCCATGGATTCCTGAAGCTGGAAATATTTTTTTAATTATTAGAAAAGTAGTGTTCATTGTATTTGTATCTGTGTGCTAAGTCCATCCCTTGGCCATGGGCGCTTGATCCTTTCCCAGCATGCGTATGACGTGCCTCCAGTCCTATCACATTGTTAATCCAACACCTTTGTGTATTTTCAAAATGGCCTTTTCTTTGAATCCCCAAGGATTTAAAATGAAGATGTTTCAAAACTACTTATCTTGTTAGGGTATGAATTGGTCATTTAGAAAAATGTTTTTGTAGTTCATTGAAGGTCGCCTGGATATTCTGTGTGTGTGTGTGTGTGTGTGTGTGTGTGTGTGTGTGTGTGTGTGTGTGTGTGTGTGTGTGTGCGTGCGTGCGTGCGGTGTGTGTGTGTGTGTGTGTGTGTGTGTGTGTGAGAAATATGTATTTTATTACTCTTCTCTTACCATTGTGTTTTTGTGTACTCATAGGGAGAAGCAAATCCTATCAACAGTTAGTTGGTAATTTAAAGGTAAGCTAGTTGTATTATTATTATTGAAACCGCTTAAAGTTCATTCTTGTAAGTTCTTGCCAAAAATACAGTATGCACAATTCTGACGGAAAGGGGGAGGGGCGCTCATCCTTAACATGAGGGTGAGTCCTTTCTTTTTGTAAGGGCAAGTGAATGATTGGATAATTCATTTACAAAACACAGAACCAGCTTGAGCAGCAACTTCTCTTCGTCATAAACCAATGTTGTTGTATTTATGTTGCATTCCGATTTGTAGTGGAAGTCGTTGTTTTGGGCCGCTGAGAAACATGTAGTTACTGTGTTAACCCAAACACACGATGTTACTTTGACTGATAGATTTCTGAGCAGTGAAGCAGAACCGTTCCCATGTCGAATACTTTGATCTTGTTTTGAAATTCGATTACATGCTTCCTTGATCTTTCCCTCCCCTTTTCCCAACACTCCCCCAACATCCACGTCTCCATCTCCACCTGCACTTCCCAGCACACCTGGACCCACTTCTCCAGCTCCACCTGTAGACCCTGTGGGGCACAAAGCCAGGCTATAATGCTATAATGCCCCCGTTGTTGCCGGCCTGCTGGCTCTGGAGCCTGGGAGTAGATGCTCTGCCTTCATCCCCACTCTGTGACACTCACCGGGCATACCTGCATGCAAGACAATCCCCGAAGAATGTCCCAGCCTGTCTGAGGGGCGGCTTTGTCTCGTCCATTCCCAGACTTAGGCCCAGACCTCAGGGAGTATTGGCTTTTTGGTGCAGAAAAGCAGAAATACATATTTTCTTTGTTCATGAGGGAGTTCTCGGGCTCAGCTTACCTTCCTCCGCTCCCTTTCTCCCTTTATTAAAATAGTAAAGCAATGTGTGAGAGTGATAGGCAGTGGTGGAAGAAGTACTTAGATGCTTTACTTAAAGGGCACCTATCATGCTATTGGTAGGCAATAGCATCGACTCAGATATATAGAAAATGTCACTTCAATGTCTATGAGGTGTTTTGCTCAAAATACCAAACAGATCACCCGTTCTAGCCGCGCCTCATATCCCTCGACTTCTATTAAAAAAATAGGGGGCAGAGCTTATTTAATTTCAAACCTTTATTTATACAGATGAATCCCATTGAGATCATTGATCTCTTGTTCAAGGGAGACCTGCTCAAGTAGTTCCACATGAAACATAACAACATCAACAGAACAACAAAAGGACATCATCCAGCATCATTTACATAATTATCCACATGAACAGGTACCAATAGCTTCCGATTGAGTAGCATCCAACCGAGCTTTAAAAACATTTAGTGGCACCAGATTGTTCAGTTTCCATTTAATTTGCAGACTGTTCCAAGACAGAGGAGCTGCATCTAAAAGCTGTCTTCCCTAAGACAGTCCTCGCAGTTGGCACATTTAATAAAACCACAGCATTCGATCTCAGGCAGTAGCCACTTACAATTCTCCGTGAGATCAGGGAGCAGATATAAGATGGACGTTTCCCTAACATGGCTTTGACTGAGCCTCCGTACAGTTAGTGAAAGCAGACCAGCCCTTGCATACAGGGTACAGTGATGGGTTAATGCTTTACAGTTTGTCACACATCTCAGAGCGCTGTGATACGCAGCATCTAACTTGACCAGGCAATCGGCAGGTGCATTCATATACATCAGATCCCCATAGCACAGGTCAAAGGTCACAGAGCCTTCTCCTGGCCTCAAGCGAGAAGCAGGACTTGTTTCTGCTTATGCGGGACCCGGCAGATACTGTCTAAAATAAATGCTGCGGTGATGAAACGCCTAAACCACATCAAGGATCCTCTCTGAAACAGTCTGGAGCTCAAAGGCTTTCTCTCTTGCCGGTTACACCACAAGGTGAGTTCCTTCTTACTTCCTGCTTCTTCACACACATGCTCTCCAGTACAGGTTAGCTCTGAGTGTTAGCGATGCTTGCTAATGTAGAAAGACCATATTACGTCCAAAACACGTTAGGCATTGTTTCTGATAGTGCTGTGGGTCCACCGTCAGATATGACATAATTCACGTCATATCGGAGGCAAATCTGGATCAGCTCCGTTGTTCCCCGTTTTTAGAGATTTGGGTACGGAGGAAAAGAGAGAGGGTTTTGTTTTCTGACGATGCGTGAGTTCCCTGATACACCCGGACACATATTTATGTATAAAAGACATCAAAACGTTAAGTAGAAAATACGTCATTACAAGTGAAAGTTCAATTCAACCTCTGACCATCCCCCCTTCCCCCTCCCCCTCTTTTCTGTTTTTGTTTATCTCTTTATGTATTTTTCTTTTCTTTTTTTTTTTTTCTTTTTTATTCTCTGTCAAAGCGACTTTGACTTTTTAGAAAAGCGCTATATAAGTGTCATCTATTAGTATTATTATTATTATTATTATTAAAGTCCTGAATTCAAAATGTTAGTTAAGTAGAAGTATAGAAGTATTGCCAGCTAAATGTACTTAAAGTAGTAAAAGTACCCATCATGCACCATGGCTGTTTTGTAAGTAATATAGAATATTAAATGAGTCCTTCTTTTAATTGCATACAAATAAATACAAGAGCATTTACATATTGTTGTGTGTTAATGTTAAGACCATTTTAGATGTTTTTTTATATATACTTTGGTAGTAACGTACTGCATTATATCATATCAAAATGTCATGTGTTTTATATGACAAAAGTAGCAATAAGTTCAATTGAAGTAGTGAAGTGAAAAGTACAATAAATTAGGGCTGCTCGATTATGGCAAAAATCATAATCACGATTATTTTGGTCAATAATTGATATCACGATTATTAAATACGATTATCCATTGACTTTGAAAACATCCATTTATTGAACTTTACAACAAATAATAATTTGAACAGTATCTTTTTAACTGTTGATTACCCTGAACATATAACTCAACTGAAAAACCAATACAAAAATAAATTAAATAAATGATACATTTAAATAAATAATATCAAAATAATAAATACCAATAACCAAGATCAACAAATATTTTGGAGCGCACTTCCACAAGCTACTAAACATATATAAATATGATAAATAAAAATAAATTAGACTACAATTAATTCGATCAAATATGTTGTCGTGCACTGTCACAACCTAGCAAAGCAAAATAATCGGTTTTTTCGATTATCTTGTTTTCGTAATTGTGGCAGGCCATAATCGTAATTGCGATTAAAATACGATTAATTTCACAACCCTACAATAAATGTTCCAAAATGTAAAGTATGAAATAGCATTTAATGGAAATACTCAAGTGAAGTACAAGTATGACAAAATAGTACGACAAGAGAGCGGAAAAAGCGAAGTGGAAGGAAGTTTGATGGACGTTGAAATCTACTGAGAGGGAGGAGACGTGGAAAAAGAAAGCGAGGGGGCGGAGAAGGAGAGGGAATGTGTGAGAAAAGGTGACGAGAGGTGGGGAGTCTGTCAGGGATGGAGATAAGAAAGGATGCAGAGCAGAGGAACGATACTCAGGGTAGATTTTGACTTCCCATCAGGGCGCTGTCAGTTTTATAAATAACGGTAATCAATGGCTCAGCATGGCTCTGTCCTCTGCACTCATTTAGCTCAAGTGCATAAAAACCTGCTCAAGCTCTTTTCCCCAGCATGGCCATAGAGCTGCCACTGGGCCTTTTGTCTCGTTCACGTTCATGTGTTTCTTTGGACACGGTGATCAAGATTGGTTTTGTATGTTGCACTGTTCAGACATGACACTGTGCTTTTACACAAGTGGCCAAATGGGTGCCTGTTTGTCGCAGATAGTGTCACCTTGTCTGAACTGATCCAAAGCCTGAAATGGATGGAAGGAAACTAAACTGCTTACCAAGACCGAATAGGCCTGGTCGCGGCAAGTTGGTGTTTCCTGTTTTATTCCGAAAATATTTTCACTACCTGTGTTATATTTGTTTTTACTTCCTGTCTTTGTGTGATTGTCGGATTCTCGTTTGCTTAGGTTTCTTTGAAGTCCTTTGGTTTTTGTTATATCGTAAATAAATGCTTGTCTGGTCTCCCATCTTTGTTGCAGCCTATGAGCCGGGCCGTAACACTTTCTGTGAGTCTTCATCAGATCCATGATTGTTGGAGAGGTCTGTGTTGCGGTCTTTTGTATTTCCCTGCCCTGCTTGGATCCCCTCAAATACAGGTATTGTGTGTGTAAATATCCTCTCTGTCCTGTCTTTGCATTCACCCTGCATCGCTTTTCCATGACCGATCCAAAATACAGAAACACACTGGTGTGATGCAACCGGGTTGGATCTTTATCAACTGTTCAAAACTCTAAATATCTGAGTGAACGAATGGGTTACCCAGTGTGGCTTCAAGTTAATCTGGGGTTGGTCGCTTTAAAACCTCGATGAAGACGTGGGGCTTGGCGGACAGTGCGGCATGCGAGTGCGGTGACCCTGAGCAGACCGCTGTCCATATAATCACCATCTGCCCCTTATATCGACCACCCTCGGAAGCCAGCCTCTTCGACCTAGGACCAGAGATGCGGGCATGGCTACACGACACCGAGTTGGACATCTAACGTTATACGAAAGAAGAAGTTAATCGCAATTAAAGAGCAGGTTTAAAAAATAATAATCCAGAAAAAGATGAGCTTTACAGGTTAATATAGCCTGAAAACAACAAATAATCCCGCAACGATTATGACACAATTGATCTAGGTGATAAGAAGGCTGAAATAAATCCCAATCACTCAAAGGCAAGTCTGCAGAACTGTGTCTGAATCATGATAACACCTGAACGTGCTGGTGGGGTTTTAACTGGGCTTCAGCAGCATCCGTGAATCACTGGATACATCTCAAATATGAAATGCCCACATGCGGTTGACTCTGAGACAAAGTACAGTATTTGTCCAACACTCCTTCCAAGTAAGCCTTGTGTGAAATCAGCAGATTCACTTCATCTCCATAAATACCTCTCAACAGCAGCTGGACCAGAGACGTGTTCTTTATTCCAGCTGGACTCGGTCTCCACTGTCTTCGGGCTAGCAAGCACAACTCCAAGTCCTTTGCAACACACTGCTGGGTTTATCATTGTGTCTCTTATTCCAAAACTTTTCAAGGCGGCAGTGGTTCAGTCTGTAGGGGATTGGACATTGGGCCGAAGGGTCGCCGGTTCACGTCCCGATCGGACCAAAAAATATGGAGTATGGACTGGTACTGGAGAGGGGCCAGTTCACCTCCTGGGCCACTTCTGAAGTGCCCTTGAGCAAGGCACCAACTGCTCACTGGCGCCGGCTAGCCTGGCTGCCTCCACTCTGACCTCTCAACTGCATGTGTGCATATAACTGAGTGTGTATTTTTATATGTATGTGCATGTTGTAAAAAGTGTGTACTGCATGACCTGTTTAAAAACGCATGTGTGTGCACGACAGAGTGGAAACTGAATTAATAAAGGTCCATCTTCTTCTTAACATGTCTGTTTTTTATTTATTTTACAGCATAGTAAACATTTAGTTACACCTTGCGCCAACTATGTTTAGATTAAGTCATGGTGCCTTTGTGTTCAAAGATATCCAAGAACATTTAAGTTCTAGATTACAAAAAAACCCATTTCATTCTACTTTAAAGGGGACCTATCATGCTATATTTGAAACATATATTGTAGGGCCATACCGATACAAAACATGTCTGTGAAGTTTTTATTTCAAAATACCAAACAGATCCCCCGTTGCAGCCATGCCTCATGCTGCTCAAACCCCTCTTTTGAAGCCCTGTTAGAGAAACGCGGATCTTGGGTCCTTAGCTTGAAAAAAACAGAAGAAGAGGAGGCGGAGCTAATGCCTGATCAGAATTCTACCGGAGATAAAGTTCAATTCAGACAACTCACGTGTTCCTTTAACATGTTTATTAGAAGCAGCATATAGTTGAGTTTGGCGACTAGGCTCGGGCATCATCACTCCATACATATACATAGCACGATGAGTGATGATTAAATAACTAACCCCCGAGCCTACAGGTGGAAGCTGGGGTGGTGGTGGGACAGGCAAGCAGCAGCGACATAGAGCTGCAGCAATAGCAGCAGCAAGCAATGCATGGAGAGAGATCTGGCAGGTTAAATAGAGCGGCATATTAAGGAGACTCTGTTTGGTTGGTTGTAGAGCGGCAAGGGGGCGTTATGTATGAATGCAGCATAAGTGCTCGAGTTGACTGCCTGAACTAGCTCGCAGGCTTCGCCCCATTTCAGTCAGACAACTCACGTGTTCCTTTAACATGTTTATTAGAAGCAGCATATAGTTGAGTTTGGCGACTAGGCTCGGGCATCATCACTCCATAAATATACATAGCACGATGAGTGATGATTAAATAACTAACCCCCAAACCTGCGTGGAGATTAGATACTATCCCCCAAAACTGCGTAGCCCGAGCCTGACGCTGGTGATGTGAGACTGATAAGTAGAGGGCCTGGCGAGCTGCCATGTGGCCATTCCCCCTAAGCACAGCGGCTTTCAGGGGAATATACTACTAAGTGAGACTGCTATGTGTGGCCTGAGGAATAGCCCAGGCCGATTCTTCCCCGAGCACCGCGGCTTTGAGAGGAATATACTACCTATATACGCTACCTAGTGAAACTGCTATGTGAAGGCCAGGGAACAGCCCGAAAAGCCATCCCCCTTAAGCACCACGGCTTTGAGGGGAATATACTACCTCGTGACTGCTATGTGAAGGCCCGGGAACAGCCCGAAAAGCCAACCCCCTTAAGCACCACGGCTTTGAGGGGAATATACTACCTAGTGACTGTTATGTGAAGGCCTGGGAACAGCCCGAAAGCCATCCCCCTTAAGCACCGCGGCTTTGAGGGGAATATACTACCTAGAGAGACTGCTATATGAAGGCCTGGAAGTGACCAGTACCGACCCCCCCCCCCAGCACCGCGGCTTTGAGGGGAATATACAACCTATCGAGACTGCTGTATCTAGTCTTGAGGCAGCCCCCCCCAAGCATGCAGCTATGAGGGGAATATACTATAGTCTAACCCAGCAACCACCTGGTATGCAAATAACAGATTTCAATGGAAATACATTTAACATTTATTCCATTATCGAGTAGTGCAAGAGCTCATGGTTCTTTGAGCTGAAAGGATCTCATTCTTATGAAGCCTGACGTAGCGCTGGTATGCAGAAGATGACCAGCGGCCCAGGGATTTCAAGGTTGAGGTAGGCAGGAGGAGAGCCGCTGTTGTGGCAGCGCCGATCCTTAAAGAGTGAGGGGAATAGTGACCTGGGGGTAGGTCACAGCTTAGACAGAGATCACGCAGCTTGGACGAGAACCATGATCTCGTCAAGGGTTTGCAGCCATCGATAATGAACAGTGGTGCCGACCCATGTGTCCGAGGGCGATGACGCAGAAAGTTGAGCATGGAAGATAGAGGGCAAAAAACAGTATTAGTTTTGGCAATGATTATCTGAGTTCCTTGACCAGATCTATCAGACTTTGAATGTTTCAAAAATATCGTGTACATTTGATCTTCCAATGTTAAATCATTAAAGGTGAGATCATACTGAGGATCAAAGGAGAGAGATCTTGTTGTATATTCACCACACCTGAGAAACCCAAAGAAAGCCATTAACAAGACTGCATCCAACATAATATCGATGTATCGGGAAAAACACCCTTGCCTTAACTTGGAAACCAACTTGTGCACCAGAAAAATAGTAAGAGGCAGTCTTTTATCATTGCCTGGAGGACGTGTCTTCTTGAGGCCATTGAGGAGCAGTCGAATGGAAGGGTTCCTGAGGATGCTTTCCGATGCTGGGTCTTTACATCTAATGTGGAACTGAATCCCTGCTAGCATTGCTTTTATGCTTTGCACTTGGAGATTGCGGGATTCGAATGAGAATACAATAAATGCACAAACGACAGATATATCTAATGGATAAGAACACAGAAGAAGGTTGATGCAGAAGGAAGAGAAGAAATACCAAGCTGAATCGTAGGCTTTAATTGTGCTTTTGGCTAGACCAAGTCTCATGTATTTGGAGGCAGAATACAGAAGATCCTCAAGGGGCTTAGTCCAAAACCATTTGGTGGAACGCAGGGCATGGCGCGGTGGTGGGCTTCGCTTGAGGACACATAGCTTTGAACTCCTGAAATTTAAAGCGAGACAGAGCATCAGCTATGCGATTAACATGCCCGGGAATATGAGTAGCTCGCAAGATGAAGTTATTGATTACGCATGTCCAGGTTAAGCGCCGCATGAGACTGTTGATCATTGGTATTTTTGAGCGGCCCTTGTTGATAATGTCAACAGTAGCTGCGTTGTCGCAGAAAACAGTAATTCGTTTCCTGGTCCATCTGGTGCCCCAAATCAAGCAAGCGACAACAATGGGATAGAGCTCGAAGAGGGCGGTAGATTTTGAAGTATTTTCAAGGGATTGAATTTCAATTGGCCAGACATCTGCGAACCATTCATTACAAAATAATCCCCCGAACCCGATGGAAGGTGCAGCGTCTGTGAAGAACTGGAGAGAATCTGAAGACTCCACGAGGTCATTATAAAAGAATGAAATACCATTCCACTCTTCGCACAGAGAGGCCCAGAATCGAAGATCTGAGCGACAACCATCATCTAGGACTATGATGTCTTTAAGGTTTTGACCAGAAGAAGCAGCGCTAGCAGTCGTGAAACAAATGAGCGGCCGTGTGGGATGATGCGCACTGCAAAGTTAAGGTGGCCTAATAAGGATAACATATCTCTTTTTGAGATACTAACGGCAGCGGACCATAATTTGATGCCTTCTCTGATGCGGGACAGCTTGTCTTGTGGGAGTGAAGCTTGCATTAGCACACTATCGAGGGTGATACCGAGAAATTCTAAACGCGTGGAAGGGCCTACGGTTTTCTGTTCTGAAAGCGGTACGCCTAGCTCTTTGAAAAGGTTTTTGACTGTGGAGATGCTGCGAGCTGGTGGGGACGAGGGAAAGTCAACTACTAGAAAATCATCTAAAAGATGAAGGACGAACGGGAGTTTGTAGGTGTTGTAGAGTATCCAGCATAGTGCTTCTGACAAGGTGTCGAAGATGCGTGGACTACTACGGCAACCGAATGTCAACTTTACTGAGAAGTAAAACTTGGAACGCCATTTCACACCAAATATATGCCATTGAGAGGGGTGAAGTGGCATGACTTTGAAGGCGTCTACAATGTCTGCTTTCCCCAGCCATGCGCCGACCCCTGCTGACTTAATCATCTGTACAGCATTATCAACGGAAGCATAGAACAGGGAAAAAGGCTCGTTAGGGATTAGGCTATTGATACTCTGGACAGTAGAATCATGGGGCGCTGACAGATCGATAATGAGACGTTTTTTGTTAGAATATTTCCTCGTAGCGATCCCTATTGGGCTTGATCTGAAGATAGAGAAAACGGGTTTTAACAGGGGGCCTATCATGTATCCGTTTTTAACTTCTTTTGATAGTAGCTCGTCTACTACTCCTGGCTCTTTCAGAGCAGACTGCAGATTTTTGCAGACATGGGTCACTTTTGGAAGCCAGCATAGACCTGCTAGGAAACCTTGAACTAAGCCTGTGATAAGGTAATTGACAAAACATCTGTTAGGATGATTAGATAGAGCCTTGGAAAGAGCTGGAACATTCACTGGAGTCGAAGGATGCTTCATGTTTATTTCCCCGATTTTGCGGGGCGAAGTCTTCTGGGGCATACCGAGCGTGGGTGGCCGTCTCCACACCAACTACACACATGCATGAATTTACAATTAGGATACGTACAAACACTCATATTGAAATTGTTGCATATAGTAGGCTTAAATCCAGAGGCGAATACCTCTCTCTTGGGTAGGTGATTAGCAGTATGGAACATTTGATTCCTAGGCTGGGGCATAGGTTTAGCCGTGGAAAATTCCTGCTGAGCGGTTCTTGGGCATAGGGAAGTTGAGTGTGAAAAGGAACCACAGATGGAGCATGCAAGGGTTTTATGCCCCGTGAAATGCCTGCTGATGAGAGTCAGATCGATAACAGACCAATCTAATCTCTGATTGTACCGCTGAATATACATGGCTGCTTTAGCAGAGAAGGACTTGTGGTACTCGTAGAAAAGAGAGCCACCATAGGAGAGAGCAAGATCGGCAATGATGGCCAAATACGTATCCAACTCTTCTCTACGCTGAGGATAGATTTCGCATATAGTGTCTCTAAAGCAGGGGTCTCCAACACGTCGATCGCGAGCTACCGGTAGCTCGCGGGCAGCTTTTCAGTAGCTCGCCGCTCGATTATCGATTATAGCGTAGTGAGGTTGCTTCTTGATTTTTCGGCCGCCGCTGGACAATAACGGTTTTTTATTTTAGAATTTTTTCTGTCACACGAATATCAAATTGGTCGGTGACGCAGAGATCAAGAAACAGACGTGACAGCGGCACAGCGACACCACACATGGAGCAGTCTGCTTTCTCCAGCAACACCAGTCCAGAACCAACAGCGACACGGCCCGCTCTGAATCAGGCCGCGTCGCTGCGGCTCAGAGACACAGGGAGGGATTTGTGTTTTTTGAAAAACACTCGTTATCGTCATGTCAGGTTTTTGGTGGATTTAATAAAGTCTTGGATTGCAGAGTATGAATGTCCTCTTGCTATTTTCAGTTGATAAATACTAAAGTTTGTGAAGGCAAGGGGAAAGCTTCCGCGATCACCGTCTCCTCCGTTCCTCCAAGCCCCGCCCCCTCCCTGAAAATAATGAGTGACAGGCTGACAGTGACCCGATCGAAACTTTATTATTCACTTAACAGTGGCGAGCCGTCAGGGCCCTCTAGGCCCTCTGTGAGGGCCTAAGATATTCTAAGAAATAATATTTGAAAACATTAAAAAATAAAACATTTTTTTTTAAATATTTTTTTTATATATGTTTTTGTAGTTATATTTTTCATTAGTTTTACCAAAATAACTTGATTTAATTGTGGGTAAAATAATATTTCCAAAGAAATAAATCCTTCGAATCTGCCTGTTCAGTTTCTGTTGGAATGTGAAGGGTTAAATGCCGTCTCTGCGAGTTCTGTGAAGACGGGAGAGCTTGTTGGTCCCTCTCTACATTCACAGAGGGCCAGCTATAGTAACTCAACGAGAGAGTAATGTCAAATGACAGTACAATTGACCAATCATATCTTCCCTCTAAATGGGCGGGCTTTCTTTTCGCGGACTTTATGACAAGTTCCGCCCGCTGTGAGGTCTATGCATGGGTCTATGCAGAGCCATATAATAATAATTATAATTATAATAATTATATGGCTCTGGGTCTATGCAAGTGGTGCAGTGACGTGTCCTAAAACCCGGAAGTAAGCTTCGCTCGGATTCCCTCGACAGAAAGCATTGGAATTTCTCCATAGGATTTTGGAAAATAGCTGGAAATAAGGTCTGTGGAAAACGAACCTGTTCGATAAATGCACGTTTTGTTCAGACGGATAATATCCACTTTTATTATTATTATTATTATTTTCGAATCATAATCTCTAAACGATAGATTTATGATCGATATATTTATAATTAGCATAAATTCGTTCATGATGGCTCACTTCAGTGATAGTGATGACATCGTTGCGAAATTATTAACCGAGTCATTTTCAAGATTGAGTTACAATGATAAACTGGAGTGGCAAAGGATCAGCTTCATGACCCGCAAGTGCTTCATCCAAAAGGACAGGAGGATGGACTTTGTGTTTCAGTGATTTATCATCAAAGGTAGGCCTAAGTCATTTTCAATGTGGGCCGCCGTGCCGACTTAATTCATTTGTAATTGTTACTTGCCTGTGGGTGCCCTGTCATGATAGGTAGTTATATAAATGGTGTTGTTCTGTGTGGTAGAGGGTCGCTGTCATTGATGCGTTTTGCACCTCGAACCTCTGTTTTGATATTCCGCTGTGACGTAATATCTCTTCTTTTTTTCGAGGGAAGGGGGGTCAGAGGGCCTAGGTATAAAAGTCACGGCTCGCCACTGTCACTTAATCACTGATTGAGATATGATGAAGCTAACTTAGTCTCATACATTCATGGGATTCATGTAACAGTAAGACAGAGAATGTGAGTGTGCACCCACATGCACTATTTTAGTTGTTATACTCCTGTTGTCTGCTGTGTTCAGACTCAAGTCATGTGTGTGATGCCACATTCAGGACATTCAGTATCCTTTTTTTAACAGAAGACCGTAGCTAGAAGCTGCAGCTCGACTGCAGAAGCATTATGTTTTTGTTTTTGAGGATGGAACAACTTCACACACAGATATATGGAGGCCTACAGTTGATTTATTATGGTTTAAAATGTCATGTCAAGACGAAGAAGAAGATGAAAAAGATGGCTGAACTGTTCAGTGTCAATCCTGTGGAGATGGAGATGGAGGTTATAAATCTCCAAAATCATGCTCAGCTGAAGTCTCAGCAAAACTCACAACATTTCTGGAGCCTTGAAGACCCAGAAAACGATAAGAACATTCACCAAGCAGCACTGAACAAGTCTGTTGTTTGGTTCTGTTCTACAGACCTTTGTGAAGCAGCTTTGTCTGGCATGAATGTGATCTAAATACAGAACAAGGCTGACTGATGAACATGTACATGACTCTATTAGAGTGAACATAAGTGGCTACACCTCAGCATACACCTGGTGGACTCCATGCAGCGCCATTCATCTCACTGACTGTAACAACGAGTGAATGCACTTATTTGACCATAAGTGCCATAAGATGCTCGTCAGGTGGTGATTAAGGACATGTGAATTCTCAGTGAAGTACTCACTGTGTGGGCCATAATAATATGTGAGACATTTTCGTTTTCTTGGACCTTGATGTGAAGTTAAGATTTGTAATAAGCTTGAGGTATTGCAATTTCACACGTGTACAAAAGTATAGCTTAATTAAACTGTTGAGGGCTATGTGAATAAATGTAAGTGATGTGATGCAAGTAGCTCTTGGCCACTTTCATTTTTTCAAAGTAGCTCTCAGATGAAGAAAGGTTGGAGACCCCTGCTCTAAAGACACCAAAAGCCACGATGAACTCTGCCATGGAAAGGGATTTAGATAGTCTGGGGTCGCTGTCTTTGAGTAGGACGGAGAAATCTCCGCAGTCGACAAATCTTTTGACAGATTCAGATCCACATAAAAGAATTTTCACCAGATTGATGTCATGGCCTGCCGATGAGAGCATAAAGTTATACACGCACGTCTATATATATATATATAGGACACCCCGTTATGCTCGATTACACTTTTATATTTATAAAAGTTTTATATATATTATTATTATTATTTATTTATTTTTATTTTTTTTAAATATAAAACGTACCCTTTAATAATTGCAACGTACAGCAGCGACAGCAGCGACAGCAGCAGGTAACTTGAAAATTGCATGGGCGACTTGGAGTAACAGGCAAGCAGCAGCGACATAGAGCTGCAGCAATAGCAGCAGCAAGCAATGCATGGAGAGAGATCTGGCAGGTTAAATAGAGCGGCTTATTAAGGAGACTCTGTTTGGTTGGTTGTAGAGCGGCAAGGGGCGTTATGTATGAATGCAGCATAAGTGCTCGAGTTGACTGCCTGAACTAGCTCGCAGGCTTCGCCCCATTTCTGCTGTGATAAAACGCCATCCTGTTCTAAACCACATCAAGGATTATTACTCAGTTCTCTGAACTAAAGCTTCTTTTAAATGTGGATAAAACCAAGGTAATGCTCTTTTCTAAAGCAAAAAAGACACCAGAGCCTGTTTTAGATATTGTAACTACGCAAGGAACAAAACTTGAAGTTGTTGCCTGTTACAAATACCTTGGTATCTGGCTTGATGATTGTCTCTCTTTTAAACTTCATGTCAATAACCTGCTTAAAAAGCTGAGGGTGAGGCTAGGTTTCTTCTACAGGAACAAGTCCTGCTTCTCGCTTGAGGCCAGGAAAAGGCTCTGTGAGCTTTGACCTGTGCTGGACTATGGGGATCTGGTCTATATGAATGCACCTGCCCATTGCCTGGTCAAGTTAGATGCTGCGTATCACAGCGCACTGAGATTTGTGACAAACTGTAAAGCACTAACCCATCACTGTACCCTGTATGCAAGGGCTGGTTTGCTTTCACTAACTGTACGGAGGCTCAGTCAAAGCCATGTTAGGGAAACTTCCATCTTATATCTGCTCCCTGATCTCACGGAGAATTGTAAGTGGCTACTGCCTGAGATCGAATGCTGTGGTTTTATTAAATGTGCCAACTGCTAGGACTGTTTTAGGGAAGCAGCTTTTAGACGCAGCTCCTCTGTCTTGGAACAGTCTGCAAATTAAATGGAAGCTGAACAATCTGGTGCCACTAAATATTTTTAAAGCTCGGTTCGATGCTAGTCAATCAGAAGCTATTGGTACCTGTTTATGTGGATAATTTTGTAAATGATGCTGGATGATGTCCTTTTGTTGTTCTGTTTATGCTTTTATGTTTCATGTGGAACTACTTGAACAGGGGGGTATACTGCGAAGCAGGATTTTCGCTTAGCCGGCTAAATTCAGGGAAAACTCCGGCTTTCCGGTCATCCGAAGCTGGTTCTCTTTTTAGCAGGGCTAGATCTCCATGGTAATATATGCTAAGCAGCTAACCTGGTCGGGACCAGGTTAGGTTGCAGGCTAAGAGCTCAACTCAGTGAAAGCACCGCCTGCTGACCAATCAGAGCTCAGGGTGCGGAGTTTAAAGCGATCAAGTCATATTACAGGAGAAAGGAAATACAGAAAAGCTGCCGTCGCAGGAAAGACGGCCGGCAAAAATCACCGACTGTGTGAACGTGAACATGAATAGAATATCACCTCCATCTTCAGAGCAATCTGACTATTATAACATTAGCGTTAAGAAAGCTTACTTAAATATCGGCCACAACATCAGTAACCGGATCAGAGTACATTAAGTACAGTCCGCGGCATATCACTTCATAATGTATCATATATCTCCTGATCTGAGTCAGCTGAGCCGTGTCTGGCCGTGCAACACTCACAGTGTCACATACTGTATGCAGAAGTATTATTTTAAGCAACACATAAGTTGACGAAACACTCGAGACAAATGTAATTGAAGTCAGATCGTGTTTTAGACGGGGCAGTGATATCATAAACCTGTTAATGTACGCATTCAAACACGTGTTCTGTTCCAGCTGTATTCACCTTGCAGGTGCAGCTATGTGGCTTTGATCCTGATCAAGTGTTTAAGTCATGGATGTTTAAAGTTTAACTTCTTCATTTTTGACTAGTATTAAAGTTCACTTTTCATTCAGGAAGTATGACGCTGCGCTGTCAGTGCGCTTCTCCATGTGTGTGATTGGTCGAATGCTCCAGATACCACCCCTTTCATGTGAACGCGCACCTAACTAGATAGGACACGGCTGGCTTGAGCGATCCACTTGATAACCAGCGTCGTAGTACCGTTTAGCGAGAGCGCGTATGTTTTGGATTAGGCCAACCGGCTAACTCCAACATATCCAGGTTAGGTTGAACCAGGTTCGTAGTATAGGCCCCTGGTCTCCCTTGGAAAAGAGATCAATGATCTCAATGGGATGCATCTGTATAAATAAAGGTTTGAAATGAAATGAAAGGAAATGAAATGAAACAGTATGGAGCTCAAATGCTTTTTCTCTTGCGGGTTTATCACAAGGTGAGTTCCTTTTTTTATTTCCTGCTTTTTAAACACGTGCTCTACAGTACAGGTTAGCTCTGAGTGTTAGCGAGGCTTGCTAATGTAAACAAAGACGTCCAAAACACGTCGGGCATTGTTTCTGATAGCAACTTTCTGTGGGTCCGCTGCCGAGTTGACGTCAGTTCGAATGGAATCTGTATCCGCTCGTTGTTCACCCGTTTTTAAAAGATTTGGGTACGGAGGAACAAAGAGAGGGTTTTATTTTCTGACGCTGCGTGAGTTCCCCGACGCACCGGGGACACATATTTATGTATAAAAGACATCACAAAGTGCATTTTGCATGATAGGTCCCCTTTAAGACTCAATAGTACTTTATGGGGCGTGACTTCTCTAAGCCAATCAGAACAATAAAGACCTTTTTCAACGTAAAAGCATGGAAACATGTCACAGTAGAGACACAAAACCCACTGTCTTTAAATAACATGTGATCCAATTGATTAAGGGCTTAAAGAACGAGTAAATTAGCCAAAACATGACAGGTTGTATGATTACAAGTGGAGCTTTGTAAAGAGGGTCTCTGGTCTGGTGTTATTAATCTAAACATGACGTCCACTGACATGTTTAGGGCGTAAACAAGAACAGGAACTTGGTTGTTTTTGGTTTTCTAAAGTTAAGAGCCCAACAACTCTCCGCCTCTAACTTCCTCTGCCATTAGAGGAGAAGTCAACAGAATGGATGTCTCTTAAGACTCGCAGTTGACCTCTCCCGTGTCTTGTATTTTTGAGTTTCTATAAATGTTTAACAACATATTTACTCATTGTTTGTTTCAGGCAGGACATTTTATCCAAGCCTGAATTCCTTCTGCTGGAAATCCACCTCTCAGAGTCTATTTATAAAAGGATTGGGAACAATGGCTAAGAGCTACATTTCCCAGACTCTAGTGCTCGACGTTATGTTGGTGGTATTGCCGGGAAATCTGGTCGAAGAGTAAAAGTAATATATATGTTTTTCAAGCTTGGATTCATGGTTCTAATCAAGTTTTCCGACTCAAATTCTTGTATTAGAAAATACAATAATACAAATAATAATTCATTGTATTTATTTTAGCGATTTTCCAAGTGCTCAAAGCGCTTTACAATACATATTATATTAGACATGTAATACATTGAATACTGTGGTCATTACCCCAAGGAGTAATTTAGGGTGAACCACTGCGCCTGTATAAAAGTGGTAGAAGTAAATGTCCTAATAGAGCCATGTTTATCAAGGGTCTTACACATAATAAAAACATGTATACGGTGCTGCTGCGTATCCTCGCTTGACTTTGGACAATGGCAGTGTCCACTTGCGGTATTGCAGCAGAGAAAAAGCTTTTTTCCCGAAGAACACTATTGTAAAAGGGTTCAATAAGGTCAATAATTGGTCTTTTTATTAAGAATTTTGATCGAATGAGGTTTGCTATTAGTACAACTTTCCTTGAGCAGACAAAACGAATTTAGAAGTTTGAAGATTAGAAGTTAGAAAAAAAAATGTGGGTGTACAAGCCAGGTGAGCAATTCTCATTGAAAGAAATAGAGCAATCTTTGGGTCCGGTAGTATCCAGTTCTTATAATACATCTATCATCTAACACAGTCCACTTCCTTTAAACTACAAGCCCCTGTTGTTTGAAAGTCTCATCAAACACAACAGCAGATTTTTCTCTGAGCTCAAAGACCTTGACATAAGTGAGCTTTATTTAACGATTGATTTTTCCAGGCTTGTGAAGGTGAGTGCTTATTTCCACTGTTGGCCCCCGATGGCTGCTTTTGTACTGATCTGTCCTGCTGTCATGGCTCAACTCAAAATAAAAAAGACCCTGAGACATCCCAGAGGTTTACTGGTCTCAGTAACATCTTACCTCTTCTTACAGTGCTTTGCTCTTATAAGGCGCTTTCACACAAAGCACTTTGCCGTACTTTGTGAACTAAAGAGCAGATCGCGTTCACACCGGAATAAGTCCCTGAGGGAGGATTAGGCAAATGAAGCCGCTGACGTCACTTCTTCTTCTTCTGCTTTGGGTTTACTGGCAGGCTGCAAACCATTTCACGGCGTATACTGCCATAGATATATATAAACACTAGATGACTCACCCGCGCTGCTGGCTAATGGAGACGTTGCCACATGGCGGCCATCTTGACACAGGCAGCTCGCTCATTCATAACATTATGTCTATGGTGCACTATTGAAATAACCATAGATGGCTCAATTTTCAACCAATTTCCAAACGGTTTGGTTTGTTATAAACATCAAAAATGTAGTTATGATACTGCATACTTATAATTGTAATCATTAACTTTTTTTTTCAACATGTCTTGTTGTCTCCTGTATCATAGCCATGCTAATAACGTTTATAATAAACCAAACAGTTTGTAAATCAGTCAAGATTTCAGCGAGTTAAGAGTATTTGTGTGCAGATCACTCACCTCACAACAGCTGTAGCAGTAGCTGTTGACTGTGGCAAGATGGCCGCCGGTGAGCTACGCTGGCGACTCCCCCTTCAGTCATCAAGTGTTTATGTATAATGCCACCCAAAGTCCTCGGCCGGAAGTCCCCGGAGTTGGGGACTGGCTTCAGTAGAAGCTGCTGGGACTCCCAGCAGCTTCTACTGAAGCCTTCCGAGTAAATCGCCAGAACGCCGACACCTCCTCATCTCCACCGCTCCCATGTTTTCTTTTGTGTTGCCATAAGTTAGTCTCTCTGCGTTTCTGCGCTGGGCTAATGCTAATGCTAATAATGCTAATGCGAGGATAATAAAATGGCGGCTTCACAAAACCTTTTGGGAGTTTTACGGGGCGTGGTTTGCAATCCGCCCAGCCAATCAGACACAGGAACCTTTTTCTCCCACGAAAGCCCTGCTCTCTAGCAGGGACTGCAAAGGGGGTGAAAAGGTTCTCATGAACTAAATTCTAGTTCCGGATTTGTTTGGTGTGAAGTGAACGCACATTTCGGAACTATACTGGGAAAAGTACTCCGGTGTGAAAGTGCCTATTGTTGTTCCTCTTATTTCCCAACCCTCTTGACCTTCCCTACCCTTCCTTTCCTCTACTCTCTAAACCCATTTTCTCTCGTCCCATCTTTGTTCTCCAGAGGAGGAAACTCCACGGAAACAAATATATTTTTCAGAGCCCCTTCGAAAGTTTGCCATTTTAGGACTGAACTATGAAAGTATTTTGTATATATTTGAAAAGAAAACAAGGCAAGGCACGTTTATTTATATAGCACCTTTTTTCACACACGGCAATTCAACGTGCTCTACAAAAATGAAAGACATTAAGAGCATTAAGAACCATATTATAAAATGGCATTTAAAAACAATAATTTAAAAGCAAAGATAATAAAACATGAATAACAAAGGTACATGAATAAAATGTATAGTGCAGTGTGAGATTTGAATATATCAATTAAAAGCAGTGGCAAAAAGAAAAGTATTCAGCCTGGATTTAAAAGTAGTGAGAGTAAAAAGAAACACCAACAATAGCGATTTCATTTTTAAAATGTGGCCTTTGTTGATGCTTTGTTCCCAGTATGATGCCACCTTTTTTATTCAGGACCAGCACAGAACATTACGCTGATTCGATCCACTTCCTGGAGTAGCTGGTGGACTCTCTCTAATCAACTAGAGCTTCCTGATTGCATATTTTCATGTTGAAATGATGTTTTACATTTCCTGCAATAAGAACTCAGCCATGCATGAGAGTTTTCAGCGCCTGTCTAACATCTGAAGCGCTGTCTGTCTCCGCTGAGGCTTGCCAGTTTGGCTCCGTCAACGCTGTGTTGTGTGTGTTTGGCTTCATGCTGGCGTAACACTAAAATCAAGTGAAACAAACTGTGAAGAGACGACTAGGCATGCCAGGTGAGTGTTGGTGGATGGAGATGTGGGAAGTAGTACAAATATTTTGTTTCTGTTCTTAAGTACATTTTTCTGGTATCAGTACTTAACTCCACTACTTATTTTACTGACCACTTTTTACTTTTACTTCTTACATGTTGAACACAAATACCTGTACTTTCTACTTCTTACATGTTGAACACAAATACCTGTACTTTCTACTTCTTACATGTTGAACACAAATACCTGTACTTTCTACTTCTTACATGTTGAACACAAATACCTGTACTTTCTACTTCTTACATGTTGAACACAAATACCTGTACTTTCTACTTCTTACATGTTGAACACAAATACCTGTACTTTCTACTTCTTACATGTTGAACTCAAATACCTGTACTTTCTACTTCTTACATGTTGAACTCAAATACCTGTACTTTCTACTTCTTACATGTTGAACACAAATACTTGTACTTTCTACTTCTCACATGTTGAACTCAAATACCTGTACTTTCTACTTCTCACATGTTGAACTCAAATACCTGTACTTTCTACTTCTTACATGTTGAACACAAATACCTGTACTTTCTACTTCTTACATGTTGAACACAAATACTTGTACTTTCTACTTCTTACATGTTGAACACAAATACCTGTACTTTCTACTTCTTACATGTTGAACTCAAATACCTGTACTTTCTACTTCTTACATGTTGAACACAAATACCTGTACTTTCTACTTCTTACATGTTGAACACAAATACCTGTACTTTCTACTTCTTACATGTTGAACACAAATACCTGTACTTTCTACTTCTTACATGTTGAACTCAAATACCTGTACTTTCTACTTCTTACATGTTGAACTCAAATACCTGTACTTTCTACTTCTTACATGTTGAACTCAAATACCTGTACTTTCTACTTCTTACATGTTGAACTCAAATACCTGTACTTTCTACTTCTACATGTTGAACTCAAATACCTGTACTTTCTACTTCTTACATGTTGAACTCAAATACCTGTACTTTCTACTTCTTACATGTTGAACTCAAATACCTGTACTTTCTACTTCTTACATGTTGAACTCAAATACCTGTACTTTCTACTTCTTACATGTTGAACTCAAATACCTGTACTTTCTACTTCTTACATGTTGAACTCAAATACCTGTACTTTCTACTTCTTACATGTTGAACTCAAATACCTGTACTTTCTACTTCTTACATGTTGAACTCAAATACCTGTACTTTCTACTTCTTACATGTTGAACTCAAATACCTGTACTTTCTACTTCTACATGTTGAACTCAAATACCTGTACTTTCTACTTCTTACATGTTGAACTCAAATACCTGTACTTTCTACTTCTTACATGTTGAACTCAAATACCTGTACTTTCTACTTCTTACATGTTGAACTCAAATACCTGAACTTTCTACTTCTCACATGTTGAACTCAAATACCTGTACTTTCTACTTCTTACATGTTGAACACAAATACCTGTACTTTCTACTTCTTACATGTTGAACCCAAATACCTGTACTTTCTACTTCTTACATGTTGAACACAAATACCTGTACTTTCTACTTCTTACATGTTGAACACAAATACCTGTACTTTCTACTTCTTACATGTTGAACCCAAATACCTGTACTTTCTACTTCTTACATGTTGAACTCAAATACCTGAACTTTCTACTTCTCACATGTTGAACTCAAATACCTGTACTTTCTACTTCTTACATGTTGAACTCAAATACCTGTACTTTCTACTTCTCTCATGTTGAACACAAATACCTGTACTTTCTACTTCTCACATGTTGAACACAAATACCTGTACTTTCTACTTCTCACATGTTGAACACAAATACCTGTACTTTCTACTTCTTACATGTTGAACACAAATACCTGTACTTTCTACTTCTTACATGTTGAACCCAAATACCAGTACTTTCTACTTCTTACATGTTGAACTCAAATACCTGTACTTTCTACTTCTTACATGTTGAACTCAAATACCTGAACTTTCTACTTCTCACATGTTGAACTCAAATACCTGTACTTTCTACTTCTTACATGTTGAACCCAAATACCAGTACTTTCTACTTCTTACATGTTGAACTCAAATACCTGTACTTTCTACTTCTTACATGTTGAACTCAAATACCTGAACTTTCTACTTCTCACATGTTGAACTCAAATACCTGTACTTTCTACTTCTTACATGTTGAACTCAAATACCTGTACGTTCTACTTCTTACATGTTGAACCCAAATACCTGTACTTTCTACTTCTTACATGTTGAACACAAATACCTGTACTTTCTACTTCTCACATGTTGAACCCAAATACCTGTACTTTCTACTTCTTACATGTTGAACACAAATACCTGTACTTTCTACTTCTTACATGTTGAACTCAAATACCTGTACTTTCTACTTCTCTCATTTTCCAAACAGCTGGTCAATATCAATATATTTAGGCAGGTTTGGTATCGATGCCATCATTTTTTATTGTAACAACAATAAAATTGCTTTAAATAAAGACACATTTATATATAACATGTAAAAGAAGTTGCTTTGAAAAAGTATCTGTTCATACTGTGTTAACAATGAAAATGTAAATAGTGATTTATCCAATTGTCATGTTATCTACTGTAGAGGATTTCTAATGCAGTAAACTATTTTATAAAATACATTTCGGAGTAGTTGACAAGTGGATACGGTTATGTGGCGATAGAAACATTATGACTTTTGAGGTTGTGGGTTGTATTTAAAGGCTTACGATTTATGCATGTTATCTCCGCCTGGATTTCAAATACAAGTCAGCACTAAAACCGCTTTGATGTACTACGAATACTATCTGACCTCACAGTACATGACTTTACTTCTTGCAGGGCTAAAGATACTGGAATCCACCCAGGCGGACCGAATGCGTTCTGACATACAGATCCAGGTATTACTTGCACTCGTTTCAATTTCTAGATGGGCTTGGTTTTTGTAAATCAAGGGAAAATACCCTTTATTTTTTAACTGAAAAAGTCAGAGCAGACTGGGCTCTGGTTTCAGACAGAGGGTGAAAAGAGGTACAGGAAGTATGAGAAAAATAAAGAGCTTTTTGAACATAAAAGTGAACATTAAAGAGACAGAAGAGACACTACATCCAAATATCAACCTGAACACGGGCAGAATATGTCGATTTTGAACAAGATCTCTGAACCTTTAGTTACTCCTCGCCCTGTACCACAACATGAACCCTGGATGAGGTCTTACTATTGAGAGATTTAGATCCCTCGCCAAGCCGTTTGATATCGGTCTCTTTAGAGAAACCAAATGGGGATCCAGGGAGACTAAATCAAAAGTGAACTGGTTGGCAGATAGCAGATGAAGCGCGAGCCACAGCAGATTTAGTTGGGATAAAAACAATTATCCATGAGAAGATTAGAGAGAACAATTAGCAGTGAAATGACGCTTTCATTCAATGGCAAACCGAATAACCACGAAGTCGTGCGGTTGTTTATTTTGCATAATAATGGCTCGGAAGAGAGAGACAAAAGATGTGAGCTGGCAGTCCATTAAAACTCATTAGAGAAAGCACTGACACACACATTAGCAACATAATGCTTTATGATGTTAAAAGACAAAGAATGTGTTTGTTGTTGTCACATTTTAATATGTTTAACCATATGGCGAGAACAACAAAGGTCTCCAGAGAAAGGCATAGCTGACGGAAAATGGCAGATTTGCATTGTTTTTCTCAAAATGGTTGCCAAAACAAAGTGACGTCTCCACCTGCAGACCGGTACAAGAGGTCAGCCAGCGAGTGTCAGCCAGAGCGTGTTCAGTTTGACACAGTAAATCTTGTCAGAGTGGATAAACACTATCTCAGCGCACTGGCAAGCCCCCTTTGTCACGTAGAATGTGAAAGTATCATGAAAACTTTATTATTTATCCCCTCCTCCACCGCCTGTGCCTTAGAATGGAGAGAAGGAAAGATTGAGCAACACAGGAAGAGATGAGGGTTCGGGCCAAACTGCTGCAATAAAAGTGATGTATGAGACGTCACTCAGTGATTGGTTCAATACATCACCCTCAAAACACGCACACGCACACGCACACACACACACACACACACACACACTCTGCAGTGCGGCGAAGTACGTGGTGAGTCCTGTCTGCCTGTAGGCTAATAGATGCCAGGTAAAATAAGAACTTCGCAAATATGGGATGGAGCAATCCTTTACTGGACTCTATTAGCCCCACCAGAATACCCCCACACACACCACACACACCACACACACACACACACACACACACACACACACACACACACACACACACACACACACACATATTTGTCAGCTTTAAGACTGGACATTTAAGGTTGAGAATAAGCAGGTGGTCGGTAAGTGGGATAGCGGAGATGGCAACTGCTCTGAGTAATGTGTGTATGAGTGCTCGCTGATGCTGGATGCCACCAATGACAAAGCATCTCAAAGTACGGAGGTCTGATATCATGAGTGTGTGTACGGCCTCACTGCTGTGAAAAAACTTCATTTCATGAAATCATTTCTTGATTCATCATACATGTTTTGGTTTCCTATCAGATTGGAGATACTGTCAGTGATTAAGTGCTTATTGGGGTAGATTTTGAAGGATTTGCATTTTCAGTCTATTTGAAATGTAATGTCCGTTTTCACATTGATCATGTGCAACATTTCAGATACAATTGATCGTATTTTGAATGCAGGTTAGTGTTGGATTTTCATTGTATTACATGGCTAAGTTACTGTATAGAAACCATGCTGATTGGTCCATTTCAAACATGGCTCATCGGAGCAGACATGCGATCATCTTTTTCGCTAGCAGTTCGCTAATAAAGATAACACATCTTACATTCAAGATATCTGATGAAGCCATATCTAGGAGCTTATATTATTTAATAGTTGTCCATTTATTTTATTGTTCTGTTTTGTTTATAGTAAATCTTCCTTTTAATTATTATTTAAGTTGATCAAATAAGTTGTACTATGCCTCTGTTTTTGTAAAGGCAGCCTTTGGGCGCCGGGGGAGGGGAGGCCTGCTCATTATAAATATGGGATACAGGTGGTAGTGGGCGGCGCACCCGGTAGGCTTATGGTTTTTTACCATCGGGTAAGAAGGAAGAGAACATGCTTGATGTGTTGATAATAAATTGCACTGAAACGACTTTTGCTCGGACCTTGATTTTTACCCATGCGTAAGATTCGCTGACGGGTGCCACACATATTTCTTTCTTATATTTTTATGATTTTGGCCGCTATAATATCCTTTAGATACATCGTTAACCAACAGTGAATGGACATTTAAATACTGTTGTTTATAGTCGCCAGGTTAGCTGACTCGCTACCGTGCTAGCTAGCTTTCAGCTAACGGGCTCGCTATGACAATAAGCCAACATGTCATTATGCTACTTGTATTGTGTGACCCAACACTGATGTTATTACAACAGTAGCATTACCTGTACAACTGTATACAGAGGTAAGGTTGCTTGTTGCTGTCCTTTTCCTAGAAGAAGTATTGATTTAATATAAAATATTGAATGTCTAGCGAGCTGAGACACACTACTGTCTGTTTGGAGGTGCAGGGTGTGTGTGTGTGTGTGTGTGTGTGTGTGTGTGTGTGTGTGTGTGTGTGTGTGTGTGTGTGTGTGTGTGTGTGTGTGTGTGTGTGTGTGTGTGTGTGTGTGTGTGTGTGTGTGTGTGTGTGGTGTGTGTGTGTGTGTGTGTGTGTGCGTGCGTGCGTGCGTGCGTGCGTGCGTGCGTGCGTGCGTGCGTGCGTGCGTGCGTGCGTGCGTGCGTGCGTGCGTGTGTGTGTGTGTGTGTGTGTGTGTGTGTGTGTGTGTGTGTGTGTGTGTGTGTGTGTACGGGGGTGCAGTGGTGACTCAGGGCAGACACTCGAAGCTGCCCGTCCTGTTGGCCTCGCCCTTGACGCTGACAGTGCTGTTGCCCTTGCACTTGAAGATGTCAGATGTGTGTGGAAGTGTGTGTGTGGAAGTGTGTGTGTGGGCAACATTTGCTCGGATGGAGACACTTAGATGGCAGTCACCACGACAGGGTCAACAGAGAGGGAGAGCACTGACACTGACATCACTCGACCTCCGATGACCGCTCTATACACACACCCACACACACACACACACACACACACACGCTTCTTGTTCAAACACATACAGACAAAGGTCCACAGTGAGCTGATTGGTAGGGAAATACATTTTGGTTTTGATTTGATTTTGGGCACACAAAAACATTTAAAATCTCTGAACCACATGACAACGTTTTGTTTTCACATCACGACTAATTGTTATGATTCCTCCATGATATGAACTAAGGGAACGGCAAGAACATTTCAAGATATGAAATAACACCAGCAACTCATCACACTTAGGTTTAAGTGCTGTTGGTAAGTATCCTGGCTGTTCCCAGTGTTCACACTGATGATGATAAAAGAATATGAAAATGGGACAGTTTGTGCCCAGAGCAATTTGGTTTCATGCAATTACAATAAAACATGTTCATTCTTGGAAAAGAGGTGTCTTATGTAACTTATGTGACTCCGGCAACCTGAACATCGTCATCCTCCTCGGCCTCACCGCAGCATTCGACGCCATCAACCACGCCTTCCTGCTGTCCCTCCTCGAATCATCACTCAACATCACGGACACTGCCCTCTCCTGCTGAAATCCTACCTCACCGACAGACATCAGTTTATCAACAACTGCACCTCCTCCACTGCTCCTCTGTCCCAAGGCGTCCCCCAGGGTTCGGTGCTTGGCCCCCTCCTCTTCATCCTCTACATGCTCCCCCTTGGCAAAATCATTCGTCGCCACAACCTTCAATTTCACTGCTACGCCGATGACATCCAACTTTATATCTCAGCAAAAACCATCCCACTCCACTCTCACCAACTGTCTCTCGGAAATAAAAGCATGGATGCAAACAAACTATCTCCAACTGAACAGTGCCAAATCAGACTTGATCATCATCGGCCCCCCATCCCGTATCAAAGACATCCAGAATTTCAACTTCACCATTGACAGCCACACTCTATCTCCCCCTCTCACATCCGCAACCTCGGAGTCATCTTCGACAGTCAGCTCAAATTCAACCACCACATCAATCACATCACCAGGACCGCCTTTTTCCACCTCAAAAACATTGCCCGTCTCCGCCATCACTCTCCTCCTCTGCTGCTGAAACCCTGATTCATGCATTCATCACTTCACGACTCGACTACTGCAATAGCATCCTCTACGGCGGCATACCATCCAACCTCCTCAATAAACTCCAACATATCCAGAACTCTGCTGCCTGCCTCCTGACCCACACCCGCTCCCGAGACCACATCACGCCCGTCCTCCAGAACCTCCACTGGCTCCCCGTCCGTCAAAGAATCGACTTCAAAGTCCTCCTGATTACTCACAAACCCCTCAACTACCAGCCCCCCCCCCTACCTCACAGACCTGCTGCCCCACCACGCCCCTTCCCGCTGCCTCCGCTCATCAGAAGCCAACCTCCTATCCATCCCCACCCGCACCAATCACCGGACCTGGGGGGGCAGAGCCTTCTCCGTCGCTGCCCCCTCCCTCTGGAACTCACTCCCACAACCCATCAGAGACTGCACCGACCTCACCACCTTCAAAGCACTCACCTCTTCAATCTGGCTTTTAATGTGTGATTGGTTTTGTATTATTTGACTTTAACTTTAACTATATATTTATTTGTTGTTCCTTTATTTTATTTTATTTTCTCTTCACTATATCTGTAAAGCGTCTTTGAGCACCTGTGAAAGCGCTAACAAATTAAATCTATTATTATTATTATGTGCTGAAAAATGTTGATATCACTGAAGATGGATGTGAAAGCTGCACTTACTATAAAGTAGCATAATTGTCAGGAGATGATTTGCAAGAGGATGGGTTAAAGGGTCCTGCTTGCTTTACATAATTGAATTCCGGATATTTAAATTCTATTAAAGGCTATTTGTTTCCAGCCTCCTGCTTGGTTGCACCGGAGACTCCTGGAGGCTAAAGAGGTTGTCACGGGTCATCGAGCTGCACCCGGTCGGCATACGTGAAAGGATGAGGCATTTAGGGACTGATCTGCCACACTGGGCTGCAGACTTTCTTAACAAAGACAGAGATGGAAAAAGTACACACTTTACTCAAGTAGAAGTACAGATACTCGTGTTTAAAAATGCTCTGGTAAATGTAGAAGTACTGACTAAACTTCTTTACTCAAGTCAAAGTAAAGAGGCTTTGAAATGTACTTCAGTAAAAAGTACCCATAACTAGCAGCTGTTTTAAAGAGTACCTGACCTCCCTTTATATCAATAGAACAATAATGTCATTGTTAGCTAATGAATGTTTCCATGGTGAACAACGGCAACATGACAACGTTTCCATTGGTCCCTCTTCTTTAGAGAAGACCAGGAAGTGATGGATACACGGATCGTGTTCCAACCAATAGGCACGCAATGACTCTAAAGAATAATGATCACGCACCAACACACATTCAGACTAAAGGAACCAGCTGTTTGGGAAATGAGAGAAGTAGAAAGTACAGGTATTTGGGTTCAACATGTAAGAAGTAGAAAGTACAGGTATTTGTGTTCAACATGTAAGAAGTAGAAAGTACAGGTATTTGAGTTCAATATGTGAGAAGTAGAAAGTACAGGTATTTGAGTTCAACATGTGAGAAGTAGAAAGTACAGGTATTTGAGTTCAACATGTGAGAAGTAGAAAGTACAGGTATTTGGGTTCAACATGTAAGAAGTAGAAAGTACAGGTATTTGGGTTCAACATGTAAGAAGTAGAAAGTACAGGTATTTGAGTTCAACATGTGAGAAGTAGAAAGTACAGGTATTTGGGTTCAACATGTAAGAAGTAGAAAGTACAGGTATTTGTGTTCAACATGTAAGAAGTAGAAAGTACAGGTATTTGAGTTCAATATGTGAGAAGTAGAAAGTACAGGTATTTGAGTTCAACATGTGAGAAGTAGAAAGTACAGGTATTTGAGTTCAACATGTAAGAAGTACAAAGTACAGGTATTTGAGTTCAACATGTGAGAAGTAGAAAGTACAGGTATTTGAGTTCAACATGTAAGAAGTAGAAAGTACAGGTATTTGAGTTCAACATGTAAGAAGTAGAAAGTACAGGTATTTGAGTTCAACATGTAAGAAGTAGAAAGTACAGGTATTTGGGTTCAACATGTAAGAAGTAGAAAGTACAGGTATTTGAGTTCAACATGTAAGAAGTAGAAAGTACAGGTATTTGGGTTCAACATGTAAGAAGTAGAAAGTTCAGGTATTTGTGTTCAACATGTAAGAAGTAGAAAGTACAGGTATTTGTGTTCAACATGTAAGAAGTAGAAAGTACAGGTATTTGAGTTCAACATGTAAGAAGTAGAAAGTACAGGTATTTGTGTTCAACATGTAAGAAGTAGAAAGTACAGGTATTTGAGTTCAACATGTAAGAAGTAGAAAGTACAGGTATTTGAGTTAAAAATGTAAGAAGTAGAAAGTACAGGTATTTGTGTTCAACATGTAAGAAGTAGAAAGTACAGGTATTTGTGTTCAACATGTAAGAAGTAGAAAGTACAGGTATTTGTGTTCAACATGTGAGAAGTAGAAAGTACAGGTATTTGTGTTCAACATGTAAGAAGTAGAAAGTACAGGTATTTGTGTTCAACATGTAAGAAGTAGAAAGTACAGGTATTTGTGTTCAACATGTGAGAAGTAGAAAGTACAGGTATTTGTGTTCAACATGTAAGAAGTAGAAAGTACAGGTATTTGAGTTCAACATGTAAGAAGTAGAAAGTACAGGTATTTGGGTTCAACATGTAAGAAGTAGAAAGTACAGGTATTTGTGTTCAACATGTAAGAAGTAGAAAGTACAGGTATTTGTGTTCAACATGTAAGAAGTAGAAAGTACAGGTATTTGTGTTCAACATGTAAGAAGTAGAAAGTACAGGTATTTGTGTTCAACATGTAAGAAGTAGAAAGTACAGGTATTTGTGTTAAAAATGTAAGAAGTCAAAGTAAAAAGTAGTCAGAAAAATAAGTAGTGGAGTAAAGTACTGATACCTGAAAAATGTACTTAAGTACAGAAATGAAGTATTTGTACTCCACTACTTCCCACCTCTGAGAAACAGGACAAACCAAACACCGTCATGGATACAAACCAGTGAGGCAATGAGGTCTGATTTAAGGTGCATACCACCAAGAGACTGAACTGCCTTTATGAGACCTTTGACAACAGGATGTAGGTTTCTCCCGCTGAGTGAGTGGACAGTGCGAGCATGCCACCAGCAGGTTGCTTTGCAGGAGAATCTTTCAAAAGTAGCATAGCCTGGAGTCAGCATCAGAATACCCTTCTCCGTCCCAAAGAGGGGACATTTGCATTTTTTACAGCAGAAAATACAGCTTAATGTTAACCAAAAAGCATGCATACAAAAATGTTAAAGATAAAACAAATATTAAAACAATTACACAATTGACAAAATACACATCCTGTAACAGTTCTGAAGGTTGGGCCAGGTATATGGCACAGCTATTAAATGCATATACATATATTGCACATCATTTGTATTTGACAACAAGGGGTGTTATAGCATAGTCCATGTTGCTATACAGTATGTGTAGCCCTAACATGTAGGTCAGCAGGAGTGAGGAGAGGGTTTTATTTCAACTTTTACCTGGGATCAAATTGAAGACAGCAAACCACACCAGCACTTGAGCCACTTGAGTCTCTATCTCTTCATCAAGATTAAAATAACAACACTTTAACATTTTAAATACAAGAATATTTTCAAACTGAACGATCACTATTCATTTGGAAACTTTAACGCGTTCAACTGAATGTAAATGTATCACATTACCAAGTTTGACCCCAACTTCCTCCCGTAACCCAAGCGCAGATTTGTTTAGACCAAAGCGGAAAGAACCGTCACTACCTGCCGTAACACACACGACCACTGACACACGGTGACTGCTGTCATTCGCTTCAGGTGAGGTGGAAACTGAGTTTTCTAACTTTTGCGTTTTAAAGTTGCACCGGAGTGTGAGATAGCGGACACCACTGTAGGAACAGACAGTACTCGCAGTACGATAGAGATAATACGCCCTGTGTAGCCCACGCCACACAGAGGGGAGTCACGGCGGCTCTCCGTGAAAGTGGCTCGGTCGATGCTTTGTGTCGGAAAACTGTCAGACTTCATGCCAATAATTCAGAAATCATGTTTTGATAAAGTAAAAAAACACATAAATTACATCACCACACGTGTATTTGTTATATCTGCCCTCAAAATACAAGTTTTCATGATTAATCACAAGTTATTATTGTGTTAACAAGATTTCATGTTTGAATTCATTGACACCACAATGAAAAATGTAATGTATGTGTGAAATTATAATGAAATAATATAATTGAGAAAATGATTCTAATATATAAGCAACTGGCCTGTGGACACATTACTTGTTAGACGCTTTTATCCAAAGCGACTTACATACTCAATACTGTGGACAATCCCTGCAGTGGGGTTTGAACCTGTGACCGCCTGAACCACACACATACGCACATCCCACTGCGCCACACTACAGTAAAAATCATAACCTGAAGCCTCGTCATCTATAAAATATAGTCCCATTAGCAATATTGAGTGATTCCTTCCTGATATCATTATATTTGACTTTGTCAACATTGCCCGGCCTTAATGTCTCACATTTATTACACGGTGTGTCCTTGTAGTCGCAGCTCAGGCAAAGCTTTTGAATGCACCCGGTGAAACATTAATAGGAGCGTGTTTTATGTGATGGATTGCACTCGTTGGGTTTTTAAAGAGTGAAGTTATCATCGTGGTTATCATTCAAGATGCTAAGGGATTTTTAATGTTGAGATGCTAATGGCCCCCTCTTCATTTTTAACCTTGACCTACCTTCCGAGCTCCTGAGGTAACCACTCCCAAAGTAATGTGCACACACACACACACACACACACACACACACACACACACACTGGAACATGAGTTCTGCAGAGGAGGTCATTTATAATTAGTTGCACAGCACGACAGAAGTCCTGCTCCACCACGCACAATCAAAGACAGGTCGCAGCATACAGCATCCTCTGCATGCTCAACAGCAATCAGGATGCAAGCCAATCAAGTAATCTCATTCTTAATAACGCTTCTCCCACCGGGTGCACAACTGCGTAGGGTTAGATTATAAGCTAAAGAAATGCACAGAAAGCCACCCATTATGCTCATAGTGTAACTCTGCATGGCCGTCCTCACAGCACACGTCTTCCCCCAGCAGAGAGCAGCTGTCAGACCGCGTGACAGCTCTATACCTCGATGCCAGCGGCGAGACAGGTTTCCACAGGAAGCCTGGAGAGAGCGGCAGGCTAACGCTCAACAGCAGCCGTCGACACCGAACTGTGGGCCTCTTTGTTCCTGCTGTGGAGTCTCGGGAAACTTTGGGAGAGTCGAAGCTCAGGTGATTTCATTCAGAGGAAAAAGAGCAACCGGATCCATTTCTGGAGTCAGTTTCCTATTCCGTCAGTTTCGCACACCTGGATGCGTTTATCAGATTTCCTTTATTGGAAAAGCATCACATGTAAAGTAGTTAATAATAAATAAGTAACCAACTTTATGAACTGTGTGGTGAACTTGTTGTGCTCTCTCCTAATGCATTGCAGTGACTTTGAGGTGAAGAAAAGAAAAGAAAGGGCAAATGTGTAAAATATTAATTGCTTTTAATTAAGCCACGAGGGTTCAAGCTGCTCAGACAGCCAATCCTGTCACTGGGGGCTAAACGTGAGTCAAATCAATCAATCAATCAATCAATGTTTATTTATATAGCCCAATATCACAAATGTTACATTTGTCTCAGTGGTCTTCACAGTGTGTACAGAATATCAGTATGACAATACGACACCCTCTGTCCTTAGACCCTCTGTCCTTAGACCCTCTGTCCTTAGACCCTCTGTCCTCAGACCCTCTATCCTTAGACCCTCTGTCCTTAGACCCTCTGTCCTTAGACCCTCTATCCTTAGACCCTCTGTCCTTAGACCCTCTGTCCTTAGACCCTCTGTCCTTAGACCCTCTATCCTCAGACCCTCTATCCTTAGACCCTCTGTCCTTAGACCCTCTATCCTTAGACCCTCTGTCCTTAGACCCTCTGTCCTTAGACCCTCTGTCCTTAGACCCTCACATCGTACAAGGAAACACTTCCGGAGAAAACCCACAGTTTAAAGGGAACATGGGAGAAACCTCAGGGAGAGCAGCAGAGGAGGGATCCCTCTCCCAGGACAGACAGAAGTGCAATAGATGCCGTGTGTAAATTGAAACGATAATACATTTGCAACATAGGTAGTTCAAATGTTTGGAAATGCATGTGTGTATAATAGGAAGATGAATCCACAAGGATATCCATCCAGGGCTCGCGATCCAGGACACAGGACCGCAGGATCATCCATGACTCCGGATCCCGGCGTATATAGACAAATCCTACCTGACCCCAAGAGTCATGCATTCAAACAGAAAGATAGTTAAAATCTTAAAGGACGCAAATGAAGGATACGAAAAAGTGGTCGACAATAAATGTGTGTGATTCAATCAAAGCTTGTTGGATTGTCTAACCCCTCCCACGCCTTCCTGGCATCCACAATTCCAACATTCACACAAACTTTATACGGAGTTTGACGTAACAAAAGGGCTTTGAAAGGCAGGCCTATTCCCATTTCAATTGGTATTATTATTATTGTCTGTCTTGTTCTATAGAATACAACACCAGGCTTTTCAGCACACAGTTGAATGCAGCCCTATGACAGCCTGATAAACTGTTAACCAACTCGTACAGACTAATTTATTTCTCTGTTGTTTCTAAAAGTATATTTGTAGTTTAATCAGTTTTAATCTGGCAACTCAGCCATCTCTTATCTCATAAACCATTCAGTTGTTAACTGAACGGCCAGATTCTGTTCAGGTTCATATCAGTATGTAGTGTGTCTACTTTAAAGAGTCCTCTCCTGCTGATGTTCAGGTGTATATCAGTATGTAGTGTCTCTACTTTAAAGAGTCCTCTCCTGCTGATGTGCAGGTGTATATCAGTATGTAGTGTCTCTACTTTAAAGAGTCCTCTCCTGCTGATGTGCAGGTGTATATCAGTATGTAGTGTCTCTACTTTAAAGAGTCCTCTCCTGCTGATGTTCAGGTGTATATCAGTATGTAGTGTCTCTACTTTAAAGAGTCCTCTCCTGCTGATGTTCAGGTGTATATCAGTATGTAGTGTCTCTACTTTAAAGAGTCCTCTCCTGCTGATGTTCAGGTGTATATCAGTATGTAGTGTCCTCTACTTTAAAGAGTCCTCTCCTGCTGATGTTCAGGTGTATATCAGTATGTAGTGTCTCTACTTTAAAGAGTCCTCTCCTGCTGATGTGCAGGTGTATATCAGTATGTAGTGTCTCTACTTTAAAGAGTCCTCTCCTGCTGATGTGCAGGTGTATATCAGTATGTAGTGTCTCTACTTTAAAGAGTCCTCTCCTGCTGATGTTCAGGTGTATATCAGTATGTAGTGTCTCTACTTTAAAGAGTCCTCTCCTGCTGATGTTCAGGTGTATATCAGTATGTAGTGTCTCTACTTTAAAGAGTCCTCTCCTGCTGATGTTCAGGTGTATATCAGTATGTAGTGTCTCTACTTTAAAGAGTCCTCTCCTGCTGATGTTCAGGTGTATATCAGTATGTAGTGTCTCTACTTTAAAGAGTCCTCTCCTGCTGATGTTCAGGTGTATATAAGTATGTAGTGTCTCTACTTTAAAGAGTTCTCTGCTGCTGATGTCCAGGTGTATATCAGTATGTAGTGTCTCTACTTTAAAGAGTCCTCTCCTGCTGATGTTCAGGTGTATATCAGTATGTAGTGTCTCTACTTTAAACAGTCCTCTCCTGCTGATGTGCAGGTGTATATCAGTATGTAGTGTCTCTACTTTAAAGAGTCCTCTCCTGCTGATGTTCAGGTGTATATCAGTATGTAGTGTCTCTACTTTAAAGAGTCCTCTCCTGCTGATGTGCAGGTGTATATCAGTATGTAGTGTCTCTACTTTAAAGAGTCCTCTCCTGCTGATGTTCAGGTGTATATCAGTATGTAGTGTCTCTACTTTAAAGAGTCCTCTCCTGCTGATGTTCAGGTGTATATCAGTATGTAGTGTCTCTACTTTAAAGAGTCCTCTCCTGCTGATGTTCAGGTGTATATCAGTATGTAGTGTCTCTACTTTAAAGACTCCTCTCCTGCTGATGTTCAGGTGTATATCAGTATGTAGTGTCTCTACTTTAAAGAGTCCTCTCCTGCTGATGTTCAGGTGTATATCAGTACGTAGTGTCTCCACTTTAAAGAGTCCTCTCCTGCTGATGTTCAGGTGTATATCAGTATGTAGTGTCTCTACTTTAAAGAGTCCTCTCCTGCTGATGTGCAGGTGTATATCAGTATGTAGTGTCTCTACTTTAAAGAGTCCTCTCCTGCTGATGTGCAGGTGTATATCAGTATGTAGTGTCTCTACTTTAAAGAGTCCTCTCCTGCTGATGTTCAGGTGCATATCAGTATGTAGTGTCTCTACTTTAAAGAGTCCTCTCCTGCTGATGTTCAGGTGTATATCAGTATGTAGTGTCTCTACTTTAAAGAGTCCTCTCCTGCTGATGTTCAGGTGTATATCAGTATGTAGTGTCTCTACTTTAAAGAGTTCTCTGCTGCTGATGTCCAGGTGTATATCAGTATGTAGTGTCTCTACTTTAAAGAGTCCTCTCCTGCTGATGTTCAGGTGTATATCAGTATGTAGTGTCTCTACTTTAAACAGTCCTCTCCTGCTGATGTTCAGGTGTATATCAGTATGTAGTGTCTCTACTTTAAAGAGTCCTCTCCTGCTGATGTTCAGGTGTATATCAGTATGTAGTGTCTCTACTTTAAATAGTCCTCTCCTGCTGATGTTCAGGTGTATATCAGTATGTAGTGTCTCTACTTTAAAGACTCCTCTCCTGCTGATGTTCAGGTGTATATCAGTATGTAGTGTCTCTACTTTAAAGACTCATCTCCTGCTGATGTTCAGGTGTATATCAGTATGTAGTGTCTCTACTTTAAAGAGTTCTCTCCTGCTGATATTCAGGTGTATATCAGTATGTAGTGTCTCTACTTTAAAAAGTCCTCTCCTGCTGATGTTCAGGTGTATATCAGTATGTAGTGTCTCTACTTTAAAGAGTCCTCTCCTGCTGATGTTCAGGTGTATATCAGTATGTAGTGTCTCTACTTTAAAGAGTCCTCTCCTGCTTATGTTCAGGTGTATATCAGTATGTAGTGTCTCTACTTTAAAGAGTCCTCTCCTGCTGATGTTCAGGTGTATATCAGTATGTAGTGTCTCTACTTTAAAGAGTCCTCTCCTGCTGATGTTCAGGTGTATATCAGTATGTAGTGTCTCTACTTTAAAGAGTTCTCTGCTGCTGATGTCCAGGTGTATATCAGTATGCAGTGTCTCTACTTTAAAGAGTCCTCTCCTGCTGATGTTCAGGTGTATATCAGTATGTAGTGTCTCTACTTTAAAGAGTCCTCTCCTGCTGATGTTCAGGTGTATATCAGTATGTAGTGTCTCTACTTTAAAGAGTCCTCTCCTGCTGATGTTCAGGTGTATATCAGTATGTAGTGTCTCTACTTTAAAGAGTCCTCTCCTGCTGGTGTTCAGGTGTATATCAGTATGTAGTGTCTCTACTTTAAAGAGTCCTCTCCTGCTGATGTTCAGGTGTATATCAGTATGTAGTGTCTCTACTTTAAAGAGTCCTCTCCTGCTGATGTTCAGGTGTATATCAGTATGTAGTGTCTCTACTTTAAAGAGTCCTCTCCTGCTGATGTTCAGGTGTATATCAGTATGTAGTGTCTCTGCTTTAAAGAGTCCTCTCCTGCTGATGTTCAGGTGTATATCAGTATGTAGTGTCTCTACTTTAAAGAGTCCTCTCCTGCTGGTGTTCAGGTGTATATCAGTATGTAGTGTCTCTACTTTAAAGAGTCCTCTCCTGCTGATGTTCAGGTGTATATCAGTATGTAGTGTCTCTACTTTAAAGAGTCCTCTCCTGCTGATGTTCAGGTGTATATCAGTATGTAGTGTCTCTGCTTTAAAGAGTCCTCTCCTGCTGATGTTCAGGTGTATATCAGTATCTAGTGTCTCTACTTTAAAGACTCCTCTCCAGCTGATATTCAGGTGTATATCAGTATGTTGTGTCTCTACTTTAAAGAGTCCTCTCCTGCTGATGTTCAGGTGTATATCAGTATGTAGTGTCTCTACTTTAAAGAGTCCTCTCCTGCTGATGTTCAGGTGTATATCAGTATGTAGTGTCTCTACTTTAAAGAGTCCTCTCCTGCTGATGTTCAGGTGTATATCAGTATGTTGTGTCTCTACTATAAAGAGTCCTCTCCTGCTGATGTTCAGGTGCATATCAGTATGTAGTGTCTCTACTTTAAAGAGTCCTCTCCTGCTGATGTTCAGGTGTATATCAGTATGTAGTGTCTCTACTTTAAAGAGTCCTCTCCTGCTGATGTTCAGGTTCATATCAGTATGTAGTGTCTCTACTTTAAAGAGTCATCTCCTGCTGATGTGCAGGTGTATATCAGTATGTAGTGTCTCTACTTTAAAGAGTCCTCTCCTGCTGATGTTCAGGTGTATATCAGTATGTAGTGTCTCTACTTTAAAGACTCCTCTCCTGCTGATGTTCAGGTGTATATCAGTATGTAGTGTCTCTACTTTAAAGAGTCCTCTCCTGCTGATGTTCAGGTGTATTTCAGTATGTAGTGACTCTACTTTAAAGAGTCCTCTCCTGCTGGTGTGCAGGTGTATATCAGTATGTAGTGTCTCTACTTTAAAGACTCCTCTCCAGCTGATATTCAGGTGTATATCAGTATGTTGTGTCTCTACTTTAAAGAGTCCTCTCCTGCTGATGTTCAGGTGTATATCAGTATGTAGTGTCTCTACTTTAAAGAGTCCTCTCCTGCTGATGTCCAGGTGTATATCAGTATGTAGTGTCTCTACTTTAAAGAGTCCTCTCCTGCTGATGTTCAGGTGTATATCAGTATGTAGTGTCTCTACTTTAAAGAGTCCTCTCCTGATGATGTTCAGGTGTATATCAGTGTGTAGTGTCTCTACTTTAAAGAGTTCTCTCCTGCTGATGTTCAGGTGTATATCAGTATGTAGGGTCTCTACTTTAAAGAGTCCTCTCCTGCTGATGTTCAGGTGTATAACAGTATGTAGTGTCTCTACTTTAAAGAGTTCTCTCCTGCTGATGTTCAGGTGTATATCAGTATGTAGTGTCTCTACGTTAAAGAGTCCTCTCCTGCTGATGTTCAGGTGTATATCAGTATGTAGTGTCTCTACTTTAAAGAGTCCTCTCCTGCTGATGTTCAGGTGTATATCAGTATGTAGTGTCTCTACTTTAAAGAGTCCTCTCCTGCTGGTGTGCAGGTGTATATCAGTATGTAGTGTCTCTACTTTAAAGAGTCCTCTCCTGCTGATGTTCAGGTGTATATCAGTATGTAGTGTCTCTACTTTAAAGAGTCCTCTCCTGCTGATGTTCAGGTGTATATCAGTATGTAGTGTCTCTACTTTAAAGAGTCCTCTCCTGCTGATGTTCAGGTGTATATCAGTATGTAGTGTCTCTACTTTAAAGAGTCCTCTCCTGCTGGTGTGCAGGTGTATATCAGTATGTAGTGTCTCTACTTTAAAGAGTCCTCTCCTGCTGATGTTCAGATGTATATCAGTACGTAGTGTCTCTACTTTAAAGAGTCCTCTCCTGCTGATGTTCAGGTGTATATCAGTATGTAGTGTCTCTACTTTAAAGAGTCCTCTCCTGCTGATGTCCAGGTGTATATCAGTATGTAGTGTCTATACTTTAAAGAGTCCTCTCCTGCTGATGTTCAGGTGTATATCAGTGTGTAGTGTCTCTACTTTAAAGAGTCCTCTCCTGCTGATGTTCAGGTGTATATCAGTACGTAGTGTCTCCACTTTAAAGAGTCCTCTCCTGCTGATGTTCAGGTGTATATCAGTATGTAGTGTCTCTACTTTAAAGAGTCCTCTCCTGCTGATGTTCAGGTGTATATCAGTACGTAGTGTCTCCACTTTAAAGAGTCCTCTCCTGCTGATGTTCAGGTGTATATCAGTATGTAGTGTCTCTACTTTAAAGAGTCTTCTCCTGCTGATGTTCAGGTGTATATCAGTATGTAGTGTCTCTACTTTAAAGAGTCCTCTCCTGCTGATGTTCAGGTGTATATCAGTATGTAGTGTCTCTACATGTCTCCATGCTGTAATGTACAAAAAGCTCTTTATTTTTCTCATACTGCCTGTGCTGCAGCACCTCTTTTCAACCTCTGTCTGAAACCAGAGCCCAGTCTACTCTGATTGGTTAGCTGGTAAACAAAGGACTAATGGAGATGTTTCTGTTATGTTTTGCATGGGGTTTTTGTTGTTGTTGTGTTTTACTTGTTGTGTGCTCCTTTTACCCCTCACTACTCTGTCTTTCCGTCTCTGCAGGGCTGGTGTGTGACGGGGGGGCGTGGCTGGTTTACTCCTGGCTGCCGATGAGGCACACCTGTCCCCACTCACATTAACCTGCTCTTTAAGAGCCTGGCCCTCACCTCACTTCTCTGCCAGAGGATTACATGCTGTCCCGCGGTCCGGGGTGCCTTTCTGCAGCCTGGAGGCTGTTGTTGTTCACTTTGCAGTTAGTTAAGGAGTTGTTTTTTTTTTTTTTTTTGTCGGGAACGTTTTCCCGCAGCTTTATTTTTGGATTTACTACGGCCAGCCAAGCTCCCTGTCGTCAGTACCTGCCTTAGACTACCTTTGTTTATTAAACACATTGAAACTTTATTTTTTCAGTCTCTGCTTTGGGGTCCAAGTAATATCTAAACATCACAGTTTCAAGCAGGAGGGGGGAGGGAGTGTGTAAGAAAGAAACTCAGTAGGGAACACAGGGATTTTAGCCTTTGCAGACCATTTACATGCACTAAAACCTAATAAAACACTACAAGAAAGGGAAAACCACAAACGCAGAGTAAGGCCTCTTTAAAGACTCACGACAAATTATGAAAAATAAAACACCTCTTGCAACTCAAGAGCAAGAGGTCCACTTTACCCATTGGTTCCTATTCGTTAAGCCCCGAGCCTGTTTTTCAGGTCTCAGGCTCGAAAATGACATTGCCAGAACAAATGACCATATCTTCTAAAAGAGTTAAATTAATAATATTTTTTCTCAAAGATTTCAGATTGAACACAGTAAAAAAATTTAAATGATTGTGTCCGTCCAAAAAAATGAATTACTTATGGTGAAAACCATCCTTGACTGATGGATGGGAGACTAAAATCCAAACTACAACATATAATAAGTACCCTGTATCACGATTGATGCAAAACAAGTGACATTTGACCTTTTTAGACAGATTTAGCACAAAAAACACTTCTGGGGTCATTTGGGTGGATTTTCCATATCTCTGGCCCCCATTGGTCGATTTTGCTGATTGACATCTCTTTCTAACCGTCAGAGCCAATGGAATCGAGGAGAACTCCCACATACTCCTTATTTGGTAATGTGTGTGTGTGAGACTGCCGCATAGCCAAGACCAGAAGCTGCGATAACTCTGGTGGCTACCATTAGCAGCTAATTTTTACTCTCCGATTTTTATATAAAAATGGAATTATGGATTATAAATAAAAAAATGTTTTTGCTCAGGGGTCATTAATGGTGCGTTTCCACTGCAGGCCTCGCTCGGCCTCGCTCGGTTTGGTTAGGACTTGTCAAAGCATTAATTCATGGTTGTTACTAACCGGTATCAGTATGTTGTTACTTCGGCATCATTTTGAAACGTGTATTACAATTAAATCACGGTCAAATATGTTCATCTTGTTGTAGTTGTAGCTCCCTTGCCAGCGATTCTCTCTCTAGTTTAGCATACTCGGCCCGACTCAGCCTGGTTGTTCCTGGCCCTAGAACCACGATTTAGTCAGGCCAGAAAAAAGGTGAAAAAGTAGCCCCGGGCCAAAACTAGGCCAAGTGGAAGCGCAACAAAAAACGGACCCGCACGGCTCGGCACGCTTAAAGCGAGCTACCCGCTGCAGCGGAAACGCGCCATCAGATGCTTCTTATGAGATTTGTGTTTTGTTTTGGTAAAAATGGTTTGTATCGTCAGTTAGCTGAGATTATTCCCGTTAATCTGGTATAACACATTAATAGGTTCTTAAATATTAAGATCCCCTGAGACCCGCCGGCGGGGACCTTGGGGCTTAAGGGATGTGATTCATACCATAAGTTCGAAAATCATCGCTGACCAATGAAGGCCAGTCGAGGCACTTTGAATTGATTGCAATCAGAGAATTAAAAGAAGAGTTTTCGACTCAGTTCAGCTTGTTGGGTTGAAAGGAGGTCCGGGTTGCCCTCCGCAGTTTAAAAGTTAATGGCCTCCACTCTTGTGACTTTCACTTAGCTTATTGGAGGTCATGTATTTTTAAAGTGCCGCATTTGGCATTCGGAAACTCAGACACTATCAAGAAATGATTTCTAGAATATAATCTAGGGCATGACCAGAACAAGTGTGTCAGACCTCCTGAGAACATCCATTGAGGAACACGCTGGTTTCTGGGTTGATGAAGTTCACTAAGTGGACTCCTCAAACTGTCCACTGGAGCTTCTCATGTGTAAACTCATCTTAAAAGAAATACCATCTTGAGCTTCACATATTGAATAGTTGGATTTTGACAGGTCTACTACCAGTGGCGGAGAAAAGTATACACATCCTCTACATAAGTGTATTCTAATTTGGTGCAACCTCATTTAAAATGCTGTGATTATCACATTCTGGTCCCTTATCTAAATGCTTTCCTTCCCGCCTTTCTGATTACCTGCCCCACCCTGACCAGTTACAGCTGTCTCCAGGGGCGCCAAGGGGGTGAAAAGTTAGGACGATTCTAAGGGCCCGTGACTGACAGGGGCCCCAAAAATTGTAGAACATTAAGAAAAAATGTTTAAGTAACCTTTCATCAATCATCAATAATTAACATTAATATAACATTATTGATAATGTACTCACTAAACTTACGATTCATTTCACTTTTTTTGTTCGAAAAGTTAATTATCCAAAGCATCGAACCCCCCCTCTATTTACGTAATGGTTTGGTCCTGTCTCCAACCGCTGTGCGGCACCGCATTTTCTAGCAGAGTGAGAGCATGTGAGGCAGGGATGCGAGTGTGTATAATGTCTCAACCACTAACAAAGTCAGGCTTTCAAAAAAGAAAAAAAAGGAGAGAAAGACAAGAGAGTTTTGCTCTGATTTAGCACCACCATCAGGCCTTTTCATTTCCATTTCCGTTTTGTTGTCCATTTACACTTTAATACCTGCTTATTTTGTAGTTGGTATGTATATTTAGAAAATCTGCTGCTTATGTTATATGTTATCAATGATAATATTGGTGTTAACGTTCACTTTATTTTAATTTAAGAGGTCATGTATATTTAAGTTATACTTATTTTGATTTATAAATGTTCCATTCAAAAATGTTATTAAAAAGGCATATACACTATTGTCAGAATGTTAGTGTTATATCAAATAGTGAATTCTACTGCAGCAGAATTTTCAGTCTGCACAGTGTTATATTTTCACAGCTCAGTGTCAGTGAATATTGTGCAGTTAGTATTGGACTACAAGATAGATGCAAGCCTACAGGTAGGGTTATTTAAAGCACAAATTAGTGGGTTGGGTTCTGGAGGTGTGGTTACAGCATTGTGCTTGGTTGGCGTGGCCTGGGCCTGGTGGTGGGCTCAATGTGATATCTTTTCATGGGGCCCAAAATCCCTGGCGGCGCCCCTGGCTGTCTCTAATCACCCGTCCTCTCCTTTTGTCTCGTCTGTTGACGTATTCCCAGTGATATCTTCTATTGTTTGCTCTGTGCTTTGTTAGACAACGGTTTGTTTACATACTTTGTTCTTGTCTGCCTGTTTGAAAGTTGACTGTAAACCCTTTTGCGTTTATTCAAGTAATTACCCACACTTCAGTGGATTTCATTTTATCAGAATCAGAACACCTTTATTAGTCCCACAGAGGGGACATGTGCAGCGTTACAGCAGGAAAGAGCCACAGACAGCTTTGCGTTGCATATCTTAAATGCGTTTAAAAAAAAGTACTAAGTTATAATATAATAAACAATATTATTACGTTCCCTACTGGGCTAGGGGAACCAAAGGGAAGCAACACAAACCAGAGTGGAATTGGTAAAAGTTATAAGTGGTTTTATTATAACTATTAGTCATGAAACAAAATAATAAGGCAAGCTTGGCACAAACAAAGGGCCAAACGCTGGTTGACAACAACCAAAATAAAGAGACTCCAAAAGAGAGTTTAACAGATGATACACAGTAATAATCCGTACCAAAGAGAAACAAAAACCTCACTAAAACTATACATGAACTGAAAAAGGCTGGAACAAAACACAGCTGATGCTAATTCACAGGCGCTAACCGCTAAACTAACCTGGATACTACTCACACAACACTAAACACAGAACACTGCTTTAACACGCGGCTACGCAGTATAACAAAACACAGAACATTCAATGGATTAACGAGCATAACAAATACGCACAACGAGTACGCACAACAGGAGGCGAGAGGCGTCTGTCTCACAACTCAGAGCCCCCTGAGTGATAATTGTTCCCAGGCGTTGTAGTCCTCTCCAGCAGGTGTGCGCTGGGCTTGCACAGCGATTGGAGAACGTCGGGCCCGGCGTGCTCCAATCAGTGTCCTCGGAAGTGGACCAGGAGATGACAGCCAATGACGTTGGGGCAACCACACAGCTCATTTACATAATCACACACACAGCTGCAGATAATCCCAGACAGGTTACCGAGCAGGCAGAAACAGCAGCCGTAACAAATATGCAACAAAAAAAAGATAAAAACTAAAAAAGTTACATCATTTTCAAAAATACAGATCAAAAACAAATCAAATCTACAAATCAAATCCTGTAGCAGTTCTTAGGATTTTAGGATTTAGCAGCCCGGTATATATTACAGTTATTAAAGATGGCATATGTATATAAAGTATATATTTCACATAAAGCACATATTTTGACGGTATTTAACAGCAGCAAGTTACACAATTTACAAAATACAACATTTATCCAGTCTTTCACGACTCCTCAAAGTGCTTTACATACATATAAGTTATCATTCACCCATTCATTCATACAGAGGCTAATCCATTCAAGGTGCGACACTCAGTTATGTTCAAGTTCTTGGGTTCAGAGGAAGTCCGGTTCGCCTTAAAGACCTCCACAGTTACAAAATGATGGCATCCACTTTTCTTTTACCTTCACCCATACTAAACTCAACACAAAAAGTAAGGAAATGTGTGTTTGGTAGATTATTTCTTTGTGGTAACAATGCTTCTTGGCAAAACATCTTCTACCGTTGGAAAGCCTGTTTTCTTACCTTTCCAATGGTACCACATGTGTGAGGAACAAGCATTTGTGGGATGAGCAGCAGAGTCCATGATAAAGGTGATAAATCTCCTCTGCCAACAGGCTTTCCAACGGTATAAGATGTATTGCCGAAAAGCATTGTTCCAACATTGAAATCGTCTCCACATACATGTCCTTACTTTTTGTGTTCATTAGCTGTTTGGAGGTCATGTACATTTGATCTCTAAACATGCGATCGAGAGCAACTAGGGGTTAAGTATCTTGCCCAGGGACACATCGACGTGTTGAGTGCAGGGGCTCGGGATGTAACTGACAACCTTGCGATTGGCAGACGCCCACACGACCTCACCTCAAATGTTTCCACATACCGCCAGTGCCAGAGAAACACTGGATACGTAACATTTTATGGTCCAATCTAATGGTCGCCTTGATTTTCAATTAACTTAAAAAATAACTTTTTATCTCCGGTGTTCAAACAGCGTCCTTGCAGTGTTAGCAACTAAAGCTCACCACCTGCTACTGTATTCAACGCAGCAGCCTCTCGTCCTTTTTACTGTGCAATAAAGCTTGAGTGTCTCTCTGTCCATCAGCGGGCAGCGAACACTTTACTGCCCTCTCCAATCCTACTCTCCTAAAGCAACGTTTCAATAACAATAATAATTCCTTACATTTATTATAGCGCTTTTTCAATGACTCAAACCGCTTTACATATACACACATTACACATATATCATACATGCAATGGTCAGATAATGTGGACAATACCCACAGGAGCAGGTTCAGGTGAAGTGTCTTGCCCAAGGACACACAAGTTTCAGCACGATGCAGAGTGTGCGATGAGGGTTAGGTAAGTTCTTCTATAACAGGGGTGTCAAACTCAATTTCATCGCGGGCCAAATCAACATTATGGTTGCCGGTTGTAACTATATAAATATACATATATAAATATATAATGTATATATAATGTATTATATCACATTATTGCCTCTGCATTGGATTATTATCGGATAGGATAATAACTTAGTAATCAACTATGTCTGAAAGCAGAAGTCCAGGTCCAAGTCTCTTCAGTGTGCATGTCACAAAACGAGATGCATTGTGGGACATGTAGTTTATGGGCAACCTGCTTCTGTAAAGCGGCATTTAACCGTATAATAAACATATTATATTCTTTGCAAGCTCTTGCGGGCCACATGAAATGAAGTCGCGGGCCGGATTTGGACCCCGGGCCTTGAGTTTGACACCCCTGTTCTATAACAGATTGGTTATCTGCAACAGCTATACGCCACATGAACCTACACACTGGTCCTTCAAGACAGACTTAATGTATTTGCATTGAGAGGAGGTTGCGATGGAGTCAGCATGGAGACAGGCACCTCATTACGCTTGTGGATGACTGTCCTTGTGTGGACGCGGCCCTGAAGTAGAGGACTGCCTGAACCGATGCTACGAGCTTTATACCTGAAGATGAATGTCACTAAAACAAATTAAGTGGTCATTGATTTGCAGAGAACATAACGGACTCCATCATCAGAGGACAAAATGTGGACGTTGTGGAAAGTTACGAGTACCATGGGAACAATCACTGACAAGGACTTGAGATTTAATATGATTATAGAGGCCATCTAAAATAAATTAAGGTTCAATGTAAAAAATAAATGAAAGAAAATTGATTATGTTTTAACCTTTGGAGTCATAGCATGGTTTAGTAAGACAGCAATAAAGTAGATAAAGGCAGCCCGGTGCAAAATGTGAAAACAATTATTTTAGTGTGTGCAACAAATAGCTTACACCCGTTCTAAAAGGACGGTCCCTTTCTTATTCTCTTCTCAAGTTCAACTTTGTCTTGTTTTGTAAATCATATATTACATTATTTTGTATTATTTTATTATTATTTATTATTATATTGTTAGCTTTATTATTATTATGATTATGAACTTAAATAGATTTGTATTTGATCTTTTTAAGGAAATGTAGGTTTACTGATTTAAAGAATTACTTCAAGAACAAATGCATCATATATAAGAAAGTAAACATATATATAAATATATATATATATATATTGTTGTAAATGAACTGTAATATTAACATCTTTAAATCATTGTATTATATTTTCTTCCGACTGTTGTATTTATGTATATCTTGAACTCATGTGCAAAGCCTTGTAAACATGCTGCTGTCCCAAAACCCTTTCCCATTGTGGTATCAACAAAGTAAATGTAATCTAATAAATCATGCCCCTGTCTGTAAGACATTTATAAATAGTGTCAGCGATCACAGAGTAACAAGGTGAGTCACCGGCTCAAGTCTGTGACAATGTCATTTAAAAGTGTGCGATTTAATCATCCAACGCTGTCACCTTGTGGCAGAAAGTACAACCTGCACTACATGTGGGAACATAAGTGTGTGTGTGTGTGTGTGGTGTTGTGTTGTGGTGTGTGTGTGTGTGTGTGTGTGTGTGTGTGTGTGTGTGTGTGTGTGTGTGTGTGTGTGTGTGTGTGTGTGTGTGTGTGTGTGTGTGTGTGTGTGTGTGTGTGTGTGTGTGTTTGCGTGCGTGCGTGCGTGCGTGTGTGTGTGTGTGTTTCAGCAGACCTGTAATGATAACTTGTTCTAGAAAAGTGCTGATATAACCCTTCTCACAGGATCAGCTGTTTTCTTTATCCTACCTACTGGTTTTTGATGTGATTTCGATACGCAGCGCATTGTGTGTGCATCGTCAATATGTATGTGTAATTGTGTTGTCTTCTGCCTGTGCGCATGCATCTGTGTTACAGCAGCAGCAGCAGCTCAAATCTCAGCTCCTTATAGCAGCATATTTCAGCGGGGGTTTTGTATGTGTGTCACAGAGCCTCCCTGTCCTCTCTTTCACCCCTAAAAACAGAAATACTCCCCGCTCTTCTTCTCACTATACACTTCCCCCCCCCCCATCTCCCTCCGCCTCCACCAGGCTTTGATCCGCCCCTGCAGCCACACTGGAAAGATGACAGAGGGAGGAAAGAGAGAGGGAGGGAGAGAGAAAGAGATGACAGCTCCTCAACAAGTGTGGAGAAAAAGGGAGTTAGAAAAAAAAAAAAGAGGAGAGTGCTATTCTGATGATGAGCTCCTCACCATGGGAGGGGGGAGGAGACACGCAGCATCAAGAGGAACCAGAGCTGGCTTACATGCTCGCTGCTCTCTTTTTACTCACACACACACACACACACACACACTGGGCTAACCGACTCTGTTTACACTCAATCTGGAATGTCAGAAGTCTCCGTTGCCATCTGCCCGGTTGACAAAGATGCTGAATTGTAACACATCCAGTAGTGATCAATCATAGAAAGGTGGATGCTATGAAGTTGTCGGCATCTGTAGACTACACACACACACACACACATTCACACGCACACACACACACAATGCTAGGTAGGCCTTCAATGGCTTAAATAATAATAATAATAATTTCTATTTATATAGCGCCTTTCACGAAACCCAAGGACGCTGGCGCAGATCAGGGGTGGGGAACCTCCGGCCCCCGGGCCGTATACGGACCGCGAGAACATTTGGTATGGCCCTGGAGGTAATTTATAAACACACGCAAAAAAGAAAAAATTAAAGGAATCTAGACCGCAAAATAATTAAACAAGCGAGCGCCTGTTTTTCCTGGCCAAGGTCCATGAACACAACACGAGCCTAACGTGTCATCACGTGGTATATGTCTCGTCTGACAGGGGTGCAGTTCTGACGGAGAGCACCAGAACGCCGCTTCACAAATTGCAGTATCCATAAGGAGCCGTACACATGCCGCAGTTTCTGCGTGGCTGTGTCTTTAGATGAAAGCCCAGTGGCGATCTGTCATACTGATCATACAGTCATAACTTTGTTGTTATTAGCATCTGGTTAGCTAGCTATGCTAACGAATATAAGAAGCTTTTCTACAACCAGTGAGGTAAAGGCACATCTTTATATGATCATTATAGTTAGAAAAAAATAAGAGAATAAAGTAAACAGGTATAAAATACTATATGACAGTAAAAAACAGTTATTAATAAACAAGAATATAGTTTGAAAGGAGAGTGATTTTTAAAATATCCATAAAGAAAAATAAAATCTGTTTACAGTTCTGTTTCATCTGGGTGTTGAGAGATGTTTCCATAGATCTCCTAATGTTGCTCTCAAAGTGCACCAGATTGATGCTTTTAACTTCAACATTTAAAAAAAAATCTTCCCGGGGGAGCATGCCCCCCGACCCCCCTAGAGGAGGTGAGGACCTAGAGGAGGTGAGGACCCCCCCTAGAGGAGGTTAGGTCCCCCCCCACCTAAATCATGTTCACATTGTGTCCATATCTTTCTGTTTTGGTGGTCATGCCACAACCGTGCACATACATGCATGGTAAGATATCTGGATTAAGAGGTTGCTTTTTCTTTGCACAGCCCTTGAGAGGAAAAAGGTTCCCCACCCCTGGCTTGAATGCATTACTGTCGATTATGAGTGTGTGATATTTGTTCTCCTTCCATGGGATAGAGCTATAAATAACAGATAAATGAGCATGGTGATGAGTTGCTTAATACACACCCACACACACACCCTGCAGTTCATTTTGACTTGATCCCACATTTAACATGCTGCCTAAATCCTCACTAAAGCTCTCAAAGTGCACTAATCCACCGCTGAAAGTAGATTCAAAGAGTTGTGCTGCCTTCTGTTTGAGTAACGTTTGCTATTGCTGGCGCAGATGTTTAGGAAATTACTCAAATGAATATTTTATTATTGCATCTTTAGTATGAGCAGAGAGGGAGTTCTCAAAGTTTGGAGAGGGACGATCAAGGCCCAGTCACAGCATGAAACGGTACAATGGAAATGTAAATCCTTTAAAAACAGAGTGGTGCAGAAACAAGCAAGGAAACCCGGGAATGAGTCAGCATCGTCATCGGTGATCGGTTTTTAGTTAGAAGCCTGAACTAAGGTTGGTTGTTAAAACACGTTGAAGAGATTTTCAGGTTGTGTTGTACTACATAAAATACATCAGTAAATACACCACTCGTGATTGTCTGAAGCTTCCATGTGTCATTAAAACAGCGGTTGCTAACAAGTGACTAAGGCTGGAGCCACACGAGGACGATAACGCAAACGGACCGCAATCGTTATCAAAAAAGTCTTCCGTCCACACGCAACAGGCACCAGAAACGTGTCCGTTCACACAAGACCGTATTACAGCGTCTCCAGCGCTTTCGAGCGGTCTCGTGCTGAAGTACAGCGCCACTTACAGGCCCGGCATATGTACTACAGCGTCTCCAGCGCTTTCGAGCGGTCTCGTGCTGAAGTACAGCGCCACTTACAGGCCCGGCATATGTACTACAGCGTCTCCAGCGCTTTCGGGCGGTCCCGTGCTGAAGTACAGCGCCACTTACAGGCCCGGCATATGTACTACAGCGTCTCCAGCGCTTTCGGGCGGTCCCGTGCTGAAGTACAGCGCCACTTACAGGCCCGGCATATGTACTACAGCGTCTCCAGCGCTTTCGAGCGGCCTCGTGTGAACAGACACGTTTCTGGTGCCTGTTGCGTGTGGACGGAAGATTTTTTTGATAACGATTGCGGTCCGTTTGCGTTATCGTCCTCGTGTGGCTCCAGCCTAAATAAACGACTAAACCGAACATTAGCCGCCTTTAGCTTAGCGGTGGTGAAACGCATGTGACTGTGATGCAGAGTCCTGCACGGGTCTGATTTTCAAGACCCGCTCCCGCCCCGCACCCGCGACGTGCAATACCGAACCCGCCCCGCTACCCGTCGGCAGAAGATCCGCAACCCGACCCGAACCCGCATATATATGAGCAGTGAAAATGTGCAATTATTAACATACACAGTGGCATATTTGTCTCAAAAAGCGTGAGATGTTGGTTATTTTCTCCATCTAGGAACCAAAAGCCTCCCAGACGTTGGATTTCGCTCTTGAGGAAGTGTTATTGAAAATGCTGTATTCTCCATAGAGAGCTTCACCTCAGCCATTTCGAATGTGGCGCACAGCAGCAGATTAATGCGCTGCAGAGGTTATGATTATGCGCGGTCCCGCGGGGGAGAGGTCTGAGGATTTAAACATTAAACTAAATTATTATTATTTTAATAAATGTATTATGCAGCACCCGCGACCCGACCCGCATCATCTTTGTTTTACCCAGAACCGAACCGTGCTGCTGTGATGTAGCTTGTTTATAGCCCTTGCTTTTTCTTTATGACAATTGCATTTAAGTGATGTTAGTACGGGGAGATTATCCTGCTGAACAAAACACTAAAATTACATAAACGTGTGATGGCCACAGAGTTTATTTTCTGCCATATTCCTAAATCCGAAGGAAAAACCCCATTCCTTTTTGTGAAAGGGAGCCCTATGCTAAAATACGGGATCTTTACCCCTCTATTCGGGCAGTGCTGAAGGGTTGTTGATATAGGGACTTTTGTAAAGGTTTACTGCATAGATGGCAAGCTAATGGCTTAAAAGCTATCATTTACAAGTATAACCAGAGAAATGTGTAAGGAGAGGAAGATCAAGAGAAGAGTAGTCATATATTTTTAAAGTTGTTAATCCTTTGGTTTTACCTTTTTATTAAGCGACCTGGAGTAAGGTGAGTGATGTGATAAAAAGATGCCCAATATCAATACATGTTTATATAAATACTGGATTACCAGTGGGCCAAATACTGCAGTTTAACGATGTACAGTAGGGGTGTAACGGTTCACAGAAGTCACGGTTCATGTGCCGAACCGTGACGTCCGAACCGTGACGGTACGGGACGAATACGGATACCGTTACACCCCTAATGTACAGTGTTTGAGTCGGGAGAGTTTTATATCAAATACATGCAAATAAGCAGCCAACAGTAGTTCCAGTCAGAAATGAAACAAAGACGAGGAACTGTCATGAAAGCTCACAAGTCCATGTCCCAGGTTGCATTTCTGTTTGACATCACCAATCCCTGGAACTGTCTTTACCTGCAACTCCAAGCTGGGGATTCATACAACGGGTAACTTCGGGACTTTTCCTGGCTGAGGGGAACACATCGAGACTTCCCCACACTGTGTGACACTATGTGCTGTCACCGTGACAGAATGGCTGAAAAATCTTGCAGACATCTTTGGTTCGGCAACTTCAAAATCTCTGGGCATGTGCTGCTGTTCATACCTGTTCACTGTCACTATGAGCAGAAACCAAATCTGTGACTGCCTGCAATCCACAAGGTCAGACTCCAGCTGTAAACCAATGATAGACATCTTCAGGGAGGAGAGCCTGTCTCAGAAACCTGACTGTAAAAGACTTGCTATATCGATTTTTGAAAATGTTGGACAATGGACAACCAACGTCAATAATTAATTGTCCTGCAGCTGATTTTTTTGCGAACTACTGACACTTTCCTTTAAGGAAGATGGAATTTGGTCTTGACAAGTCAGGAGTTGTTACCCATTTTACCATCTGCTCTCGGACAGGAAAAAGAAGGATCAATACAACCACAAGACCCACCTCAGACCCAGTCTTAAAGGGGACCTATCATGCAAAGTGCACTTTTTGATGTCTTTTATACCTAAACATGTGTCCCCGGTGTGTCGGGGAACTCACGCAGCATCAGAAAACAAAACCTTCTCTCTTTTCCTCCGTACCCAAATCTCTAAAAACGGGGGTACAACGGAGCTGATCCAGATTTGCATCCGATATGACGTAATATCGGAAATGCGGACCCACGGCCCTATCAGAAAGTTGCTATCAGAAACAATGCGCGACGTGTTTGGTAATATGGTCTTCGTTTACATTAGCAAGCATGCTAACACTCAGAGCTAACCTGTACTGGAGGGAGGATGTGTGAAGAAGCAGGATATCAAAAGGAACTCACCTTGTGGTAAACCGGCAAGGGAGAAAGCCTTTTAGCTCATTACTGTTTCAGAAATAACCCTTGATGTGGTTGGGAACATGATATGGCGTTTCATCATGGCGGTAACAGCCGGTAGAATTCTCCCGCATAAGCTCCGCCCCCTCTTTTTTTATATTATATTTTTTTTATATTTTTTTCCTTTTTTTTTATTCCTTTTTTTTTTTTTAAAGCTTTAAACTCAGAATCAATACTTTAGTAACAGGAAGTGAAATAGAGGGATATGAGGCATGGCAACAATGGGTGATCTGTTTTTATATATCTGCGACCTATGCTATTGCCTAAAAATAGCATGATAGGTGACCTTTAAGTTTAAATCATGAATCAAATCAAAATTAATAGAGAGTCTCCATCCCCAGAACTTATTCCAGTTGTCCCTCCTTTGGTCATCATACTTCTTAGTAAATGTTGTTTGTCATACCCCTAGTTTGGAGAAAGAGGAGTCACAGGAGCCATTTTAATGTAGTGCTGTAAGGGCACATGTGTTAATCACCTTAATTAACGGCTAACCTAACAAAACAAACTATATGTTTACAGCTGTTCCGTGCTGTAAGCTCTTTCCAGTTGGGAACTAAACCTGTTTGTCTACGCCCTCTTAAAAGCCACACACCAGAGTCCTTTGACAAAAACAATCCTTTCACCTCGCAGTTGGGCTGCCTCGATTTGATTACCTCAAACTAAACAAAGTCCATGCTTTGTTGTCAGATCAAGTTTGGAGTTTTTCTTCATCTCCATTTGCAACATGTTCAAATAATAAGACAACATACAAGGAACATTTAAATTTGACCAAACTTCTTTCTGCAAATTGATACGACTGCACTTAGTCCCTTGATCCTCCTAGCAACGGTCTGTTCTCCTTAGCAACGGTCTGTTCTGCTTAGCAACGGTCTGTTCTCCTTAGCAACGGTCTGTTAGCGAGAATGAACAGAACTCTGGAATGTCCAAATCGAGTATTCAACTAAGCCTTGTTATAGATGGACATAATGGCTCCATATCAGGAGACAACATGCTCTTCATGATTACTAAACTGATTTATGATGTTGTTGTTCCATTGGACCGGACATTTCTCTGCGCTGTGATTCATATCTGATCTGTTTGTTGGACCAATCCTACCAACAACACTGACGAAACGTTTTATTTTGGTGGTCTTTATTAACTAACAGAGCAGTTCATCTAGACATCACAGAGTCTCAATGTCCAGGAAGGATGCTCCAGATCCACTATTTCAAGCATACTGCGTCATCGAGTGCTGCCGAAGGACTGTTCCAATGTCCAGCATACTTGGAATTCTACCGAGCCCGGCCTACTTCGTTTGGAGAAATTTCGAGGCTGCACATGAGTAAACTCTGCGGTCTTAAAATCCCCACAATGCTTTGCGCATGGACCAATTTCCCCAAATCTGCGGCGGAAAATGTAATGTCTCATATGACGCACACCTGCACACTTTCTCGCCTGTTCCACTCTTTGTTTTCCGAATGCCAGGAAGTATTCTTGCCTCGCTTCTGAAGCAAGTGACTCGGAAGACATGTGCTACCAAGCAAGCGTCCTCGACATCGAGAAACACCCTCAGTTCATAGATTCACAAATAAAGAAAACTTTTTAACCATATCAACACTTTAAATATGGGTTGCACTATACGAAATAAGTTTGATTTCATTGTGACTTTCGAGGAGCTTTGTGAAGTTGGAGAAAACAATCTTGGCAATATCATCAGCGTGGTCTCGTCTTGAACCTGTTGAATTATCAGACGTGGAAAATAGATAAAGGGAATAAAACAAACTTTTGACTTTGTGTTTGATGAATCTGCAAAAGATCTAAATATTTTGACGCATGAACACATTCTGAAGTTTGAAGCGGTGTTGGGGCTTTGATACATTTTTCTGTTGAATTTATTTGAAGAGTTTTAAAGGATTTATAGAAGCGTTACGGATCACGTCTGGCCTTGAGCTTCAAAAAACTCCCACAACCCCCCACTCCTCCTCTTCGTTCTTCCTCACCCCTGCCAACAGGCATAAAAGGTTGCCAGATTAACACACTGGCACACATCCACGTGTGTGTGTGTGTGTGTGTGTGTGTGTGTGTGTGTGTGTGTGTGTGTGTGTGTGTGTGTGCGTGCGTGCGTGCGTGCGTGCGTGCGTGCGTGCGTGCGTGCGTGCGTGCGTGCGTGCGTGCGTGCGTGCGTGCGTGCGTGTGTGTGTGTGTGTGTGTGTTTGTGTGTGTGTGTCTGTCAGGATAATTGCCTGGATTTATGGGTGACAAGAACAGTTTAGTGTGTCATTTGGATTTTCAGGGACAAGGGTTCACCTACCGGTGAATGTGACAGACAAAGAGCCCTGGAAACACACACACACACACACACACACACACACACACACACACACACTCCTATAGCTAACTTGGGTGCGTAGGAGTTTTCACGGCTTAGTGTTTGCATGATTTCTGCTGTATTGAATGTGTGGGATGGAGAAGCGCTGTATGTAAGAAGACAGATGCTGAAGCTCCCAAACTAAAACTGCCACACGCACACACACACACACACACATACAGACACACACATATGCATGATGCCCAAAATCTGACAAACACTGCAGCGATGTGCTCAGCGCAGTGTGTCCCGCAGATGAACTCGTGCTACTGAGATTCACACTAAACCAAGGGGAGTCTGATCAAATACTGCAATTCCCAACTGTTACCCCCCCTATTTAAATACACACACACACACACACACACACACACACACACACACACACACACACACACTTGCACAGCCACAAAAACAGACTTTGGGATGAATACTAATGCTCAACCTATTTACATTTCAAGCCGCATGACTGTCAGCACATCTCTGTTCGGGGAGTTGTCAGGAACACACAGTTCTCGCTTCTTCTCTTAGTTTTACTGCAACCTTTAAACCCCCAAAACATAATGTTGGGACACAATGGTATCAATGGTAAAGACACCTCAAGTCAAACGGGGGGGGTAACTAATGTTTCATCTCTCATTTTGTTTACACGTGTTTCTCCTCTGAGAGAAAGCGGCACGAGGCTGCATGCTTTGGGTTTGTTTATGGCGGCTTCTCTGTGGAGCTTCACACTGACCCAGTAAAACTGCTGCAGCTTTACAAAGTCTAGACGCATTCAGAGCTTTTTTATTAAAGCTGTCCTTCACCGAGAAGAAAAGCTCCACCAGAGCTCTGCGGAGGGTTTTCTCTGAAGAAGGAAATCAAATCAGAAGGTAGATGTTGTGAACACTGGAGATGGCATCAAGCATCACGAGCAGCTGCAGCTGAACAGTCTGACCCAGTCAGCGAATGGGCAGAATAGATTATAATAAAGTCATATTAAATAATAAAACAGTGAATAGTGATAACAGTGAAATGTATTCATTCAATTATTATTATTTGTAATTTTTTTTATTTTCAAATGTCACAAGATAATACATAACAACACATTAGAGACAGAATTAATATAGCAAAACCCGCAAAAAAACGACAAAACAGACAATCAAAAATATAGATATCTTTAACTTAGTCTTTAGCAAATGCAAATGTGTTAAAATGAAATAAAACTCAATAACAAAGTGTATAGGGAGGTCAAGAGAGACTCAGTAAAAGACAGAAAATACAGTAATTTAGAGGCTGTGTGTGTGTGTGTGTGTGTGTGTGCGTGCGTGCGTGCGTGCGTGCGTGCGTGTGTGCGTATGCGTGTGCGTGTGTGGGATGGACGAGACTCTCTCACAGTAACACCATCACACACTCTATTAGATATATTACTAAAACTTATATAATAGTTACTAATTTAAAACTTAAATTACTTACAAAAAGCCCTCACAGCTCTTTTTTTATCATATAGATGAACGAGAGTTTTCCTGCTGCGTCGACCCACATTTAGACGGGCGGAGCGCTTCAAGTTAAAACCACACGTGTTAATCTGCTACTTTTACCCAAATTAAGTATTGAAAGCAGGACTTTTTAAAAGGGTGTTTTTGCGGTGTTGTATTAGTTTTAGTTTAGTCAATTTATTGAACATGTCAGAAACAAAAAAATATAACAATAATATATATATATATATTCTCTTTGTTTCACTCAGATTAATAATTATAACAAAGTACCAAAAAAACAAATAATAATAATAATTTTCAGATAGTGTTCAACATGATTCATGTTCAACAGGGGCAAGAAGAAGTTTAAAATAACTTTTCTGGTCCTACCCCCTCTAACATATATGTTTCTTATAAAACATTAGGTCATCGTCATCAGCGACATGTTTGTCTTGTTAATCTTTTTTTTTTTCTTTTTTTTTTTCACAAAACAATCAGAAAGAAATGACCTTAGTATGAATAGTGTTATCAGAGCTCTGTGTGCCTTATCTTTCACTTTCACTGCTAACATCTCGGTTAGAGGAAGGGTGAGGACAAGTCACAATGGAGATTTCTACATGAATGTTCTCAGATGTTTAGGACACTTAATTTTGGATTTCAAGTTGTCTGAAATGTTATGTTCAAATATGAAAATAATTCTTACATAATAATATAATAACATATCATAATAATGCGCTTAATGTATTAATTGACCTTACATTAACATGACATTTGATGGTTCATTTTTCTTTTCTTTTTCTTGCAAGAGGGCATTTTGAATATTTCACTAAATTCTCAATCAATACTTTTTAGCATGTTTTAACATTTTAAAAATCAACAACAAATATATATCTCACTACGGGTAAAGAAGGCAACATATTTAATTATAAGATAGCACCTTAAAACTTCTACTATATGATTTTGTTGTGGTTTTAAAGGGGATGTTACAGGATTGTATTCCTCACTGTTCAGATACAGAATACAGTACAGTGTCAGCCCAAATGTACAAGATAATTAAAAAGATGAAGTCGTGTGAACTTACAATTCCCCCAAAGGTTTTAGATACCTTTATTATGTTGAGTTCCTCTGAACTGTTCTTAGTTTTTTAAGTTAGATAATTTTTTTATTATTTCGCGGGATAAGTTAACACCGTTTCAAAGTTTAAATGTAACCCATCTTATTTCTTTTGGCGTCTTAATCAACTCGTGTTTTGGGTGCAGAGCGAACTGGATAACTTCACTTTGTTATCTCATTGGTCACATCCAGACTGAGGTTGTATTTACTCCCGGCAAAGGGTCAGCCGGAAAACACAGAGCGAAGGCAGAAAATCCTTAAATTCACCGTGAAATGGGGGGGGGGGGGGGTACAGTTTTATTTTGTTACGTTTTTATAAAATGTGTACAGCGGGCCGTCGCCAAATCCGATTTGCACAACACCATTATTATTATCACGGCCGAAGTAATTCACCAAAACAATATTAACTTAATCTCTATTGAGAAAGTCAAGGACAAATTAATCAGTGCTAACAATCAAATTCACATTTAACTGATTTAATTCATTTGCAAGTTAGTTACATTCAGATTAAGAAGCTCTGGATTATTTACGTGATAGTATTGAACTATTTTGCCATTTTTACGTGAATTAAATTAACTCAAAATGGGAAGAAAAGGGGGGATGTGTGTGCCAATGTATTTGAATTCACTGCACAGTAGCCCTTGATTTCCAACCTATGGGTCTCAATAACATTGTTTATTTTATGTTAATTAATGTATTAATTTGTATTAATTGTATGTGTGTGAAGTCAGAAGTCAAAGCAGATCTCTTTTCACAACGCTGACAGTTTGGTCTATGAGATAAAAAAATGAAAAACCGTTTTTAAAATGTCCAAATCAACCTTTTTTGGACTATTGATTTCCCCTTTGTTTGTAAAGAGAACTGGAGAAATGCCATTATTATCGTGTCCTTCCTCGCGCCCTTTCTCCTGCTGCGAGTGAGGGTGTGTGCCGGGGAGAAGCTCCGTGATCGGGAGGGAGAAAGTTATATAAGTGCTCTGATTCTAACGAGGGCTACTATAGGGTAACGTTGTTAACTAATAAATATCATAATTAACAAAATAGGTTTTGCATTTATACAAAATATAATAATATATAATAATTGTATTTACTTTCTCCTTACAGAAATATGACATTTAATAATTGCTTTGGTTCAAACTCTATTTGAACTTTCATGAAATTAAAGAAAATGGGGATTTTCTTTGTATCTACAGACAATTTATTTTAACGTTAGATTTGTTGTCATGTTTTAAGGCATAGAAAGTTATATCTATTAATAAACTATATAATAAAAACCTGCAGAATATAGCTAAGAATGAAAGTGGAGCAGTTTATGAGTGCTGCTGAATTGTATGCTGAATTATTGACTTAGTGTTTGGAGTACATTTAAAAAATATCCCTTTAAAAACAGGTATTGTAAAAATGCAATACATGTTTAACTCACTGCAGCTGAAGAGGACAACAGATAACATTAAAATAATTACTTTGAATTTCTCCAGTTGATTGTCTGCATTGAAAATATAATTAAAACAATTAAAAGTGGTCTAAAACTCAATGTGTAACAGGCAGAAGAGAGGCGCTCGGCAGCATCATGTCCTTCTTCTCCGACCCTATTTTCAAATCTTCAAATAAAGCTTTATTAAATGCTATAAGAACAACAAAGATGACCTTTTTTGTGTCTTTTATGGGGTTTGTTTTGGGTTCATTTAGGAGAACTTTACAGACACAAAAAGACAAAGCTAGTAACATAGACATCTTGGAGTGATGTTTTCTCTCCACTAGAACGTCGTGTTAAGGAGGCAAACTTCCAAAATGCAGCTATAATAATAATACACTTTATTTATGGAGCACCTTCCATGCAAGATGAAGAAAGTGCTTTCAAACAGAAAGAGTTATATCACAGAAACATGAACAGTGATGCCACTCAAATTGCCCCACATTGAAAGCCCAATTAAAAGGAATGGTCGTCAGGCTCTTCCATGAAAACAGAAAGCAGCCTCCCATTGGATTTTCTGTAGCTATACTTTCTGCACTTCTAAAGGAAATTCTTTGGAGGATCTGAGTGTCTTACCGGAAAACATGCCCAAAATATCATATTCTTCTTTAATGTGTTTGTTATGTTGTGGAAGCTACCGACACAAAGAGACAACGCTAGTTTTAACCCTCCTGTTCTGACCGATCCACTGCTTTCATCAGTCATAACTTTTTGTTTACATTAGATTGCATTCAGGCTTCATGGTATCCTTCACAGGAGACATTTGAACATGTGAAATGGCTGATCACCTCTTTCATTGCATTTTGGATGATTTAGTGAACTTTGTACCACCATGGTGTTCCCGGTGATATGACCGCCATGAAGAAAAGGAATTAGTAACCATCCGGATCGGATACAACCAGGGTCGGGTTGTAACGGAATACATGTCACGGCGTTACGTAATCAGAATACAAAAATCAAGTAACTGTATTCAGCTCGCGTTACATTTGAAAAACGAGTAATCTGATTACAGTTACTTTCGTAAACCTGAAGTGAATACATTTCGGATTACTTATTGGAATTATTGGTGGAAAGATTTCCTCTCAACATTTAATATTCATTACTAAAGGGACAGCCGATTCGAATCATCAGAGCCGCCGCAGATGGACCAAAAAAGCATTTGAAAAAAAATCGCGGGTCCGCTCGCTCAGTGAAACAATAACAACGAAACATGGAGGAACAAAAGTCTGCGTGTGTGTACTAGTGTGTGTGTGGTTAAAACACATCAGCCTGCGGTCGCTCTTTTAGTCTTTAGCCTTACTAATGATTATTTCTGAAGGTATACACAGTGAAGGCGGTGCGAAAGGCGGTGCGAGCTCGTCTTCTCAGAGGCTGAGTTAAACCTCCCGCTGGCGCTGCAGAGACTTCATGAAGTGAAGGAGGTGTTCCTTCTATAGAACAGCTGCGGGCAGCAGATACCGTGAGAGTCACAGACATGAATACATAGATCAAGGCAGACTGGTACCAAAACATACCAAGGAAAAAGAAAGTAATCCAAAAGTAATCTAAAAGTAATCTGATTACTTTTTTAAGACACGTAACTGTAACTGTATTCGGATTACTTTCAGAGCCATGTAATCAGTAATCAGTAACTGATTACATTTACAAAGTAACCCTCCCAACCCTGGATACAACACACACACACACCCACACACACCCACACACACACACACACACACACACACACACACACACACCATGTATACATCACTTCAGGGGACATTACATTGACTTACATGCATTTCCTGGAGACTTATCCTAACCTTAACCTTAACCAACACATGCCTAACCCTTACCAAGTCTTCACCCTAACATTAATGATCCCCTTATGGGGACCTCCATTTTGTCCCCATAAGGGGGGCGAGTCCCCACACGTGACTGTGTAAACAGATGTAGGTCCCCACAAGTATAGTAATGCTAGGCCACACACACACACACTCACGTACTCTAGATGTGTTCCCCCCCCTTATGTGCCCATCCCCCCATCCGAATCACACCCACACACACACACACAGAACCATTTGATACATTTCCCGCTCTTATGTGCCCCTCCCCCCATCCGAATCACACCCACACACACACACACAGAACCATTTGATACATTTCCCGCTCTTATGTGCCCCTCCCCCACATGGATCACACCTGGCAGTACATGTTCAGTGTCTGTTCTTTGTATATGTACTGCAGTGTTTCATGTACGCCAGTACTCTGATACGATATGCACAGTTTGAAAGGGTGTTGAATGAAATGTGGTGATGATTACTGGTTTTTGTGTAAATGCAATAGCAGTTAAAACAGGACCGGGCGCCGCGAGCACCAAAGTAAGGGGACGGGGGGACGAAGACAATAGGAGGGTTAAAAACCTCTAACAGTGTAGTTGTTATGATTTCTCTCCACTTGAGGAAGGCGTGTGTCCACATCCCACACTCTCACATTGACCGGAGCATGACGGCAAAGTAAACCGAATCAAGTGAAGCTCGTCACATGTCAAACACACTGCTCTGGATTACCCACAATCCTCCCTCTGAGCAGGAAGGACTTTCTAATGACAGCATGCTTGTGGATCATCCATGTCTGTGGACTGAGGACTGATCAGAGGAACACGTCCAGACCAGTATGTGCTGCAGTATTTTCTCCTGGTGTTTACGTATTTCAGCGAGTTAAGAATGGAGTTAAATGGATTCTATCTCTCACACACTTTGTATTTCTTGCTCCACTTCTCCAGCCTGCAGCCACTCATCTGAGGACAGAGAGGGGGGGAGGGAGGGAGGGAGCTCCAAAGTGGAGGAGGATGTGTAGGAACAAGTGTTTGTGCCAGGAGGCGCCACGAGGAGCCTTTGAATATACGAGCAGGTTCATCTTGTTCTTTTAGTCTTTATTATTTACCTACTTTTATATTCTTTTATTTATTTTATAGGTTTTAAAGGATTGGATCTTGTTTTATTAATCGAACACGCTTCAATAGCAATATTTATTTTTACGTTGGTCTTTTTTATTTCTTAGTCGTTTCACCTTTATTAGAATGATGGCATTTTTATTACTATTATCTTTTTATTTGTATTTCTGTTGAACCTATTTGCTCACTTTGTTTTATGGGGTGTTATATTTTATAGTGTTGCATCGACTCAGCTGTCTCGTGTCTTCTCTGTCCGAGAGAAACCGTTATTTAATCTATTTGTATCATCATACCTTTTATCTCCTCGTGTCTGTTAACCTGATAACATGTTATATTTTGCTGCGTGTACCTTTTAAAGTTCTTGTTGTTTATTTTGTGATGTGTCATCTTGTGAAGCCCTTTGAGCTGCACGTGTTGTATGAAAAGTGCTGTATAAATAAAGCTTTATTGTTACGGGGAGTTCTTAACGCTGTTTCTGTTTCTATTCTTGTGGTTTGTTTGCAGACCGTCAGACTGAGGGGTCAAGAGACATTTTAATCAGGCGTTCACACAGAGGCAGAGGTAGAGGCCGTTTCTCAATCGCGAGGATGCTGGCTTGGTAGTCGCGTACTTCCAAGTCACTTCCTTCAGAAACGAAACAAGTGTACTTCCAAGCCACGGCTTCGGAAAACAAAGAAGAATGGAACAGGCTAACAAGTGTGCCACTCTCTCTAACGGTTTCAACATAAACCGTACCGAAAATAAATACCTCACGATGTCTATCTAATTATGAACTTGCTTTACTTTCACGGAACACATTTATGGTGGTAACACATTTAACAAAGTAACACATTTACCAACACATGTTCTACGCCACTATACTTACATTTAAATGTGTGCTGCATCGGCTCAGTCATTCTCCGCAAGGGTTTTTGAAATTGGTCCGTGCGCAAAGCATTGTGGGGATTTTAAGGACGCGACGTCTACCCATGTGCAGCCTCGACATTTCCCCCAAACCAAGGACGCGGCCTCGGTGGAATTCCAAGTATGCTGGCGATTGGAACAGTCCTTTGGCGGGACTCGATGACGTAGCATCCTTGAAATATTGGCTTAGAAGCCAGTATCCTCAAGATTGAGAAACGGCCAGTGAGTCAAACATCTGCCAGCAGGCATCCAGCTCAACTGACTGGAATCACAATCAGCAACGTGCTCCGAAGCATTTGATAATTGCTTCGGTTCAAACTCTATTTGAACTTTCTTGAAATAAAAGAAAATGGGGATTTTTTTTTTTTTTTATCTAGACACTTTTTTTGGGTCATGTTTTAAGGCGTAGAAAGTTATATAAACTAAACTATGAATAAACTAAATAATAAAAACCTGCAGAATATAGCTACGAATGAAAGTGCTGCAGTTTCTAAATGCTGCTGAATTGTAGATTATTGTCTCAGTGTTCGATGAATAAAAGTACATCCCTTTAAAAACCAGTATTGTCCTCACTACAGGTGAAGAGGGCGAAACATAACATTAACAGAATCACCTGAAACTTCTCCAGTTGATTGTCGACGTTAGAAATGCATTGCCAGCAGGCGGATATCCAGCTGCTGACAGGAATCACAATCAGAAAAGTGCTCTGAAGCAGGCGTCCAATCATCTTGCAGTGCTGTGCTGCCCCCTACAGGAGGAAACTGGAAGTGGAGAGGACGCATTCATAATAAGGCCTTTACAGTTTTGTTCAGTTGCTAACACACAACAATCTTACATAAAGGCTAATTATTTAAACTCACACTCAAATCGCAAAACCTGAGCTCAAATCTAAAAAGAACTCCAAACACATGTTCAGCTCTGCTCCCAATTTGCAATTCAAACTTGGCACTTTTTGCAAAGACACTGCACACGGTTCTCAGGTGCCGTGTCTCATTTCTGGGATTTCCCCTCCTCGGCTCCTCCACTCGCATCTCCTGTGGGCGGGACTAAGACACGAGGATAGGAGTCGGGGATAGGAGTCGAGGAGGGGAAATCCCAGAAATGAGATACGGCCTAAGTAAGACACAGAAATCTGACATTTTCACTTGTTTGCCATTTTCAAAACACTGCTATTAAAGATGCTACACACATGAACCAATGAACAAATACACATGTCAAATGAACATAAGCACCATGCTTTGATGTTGACTCAGCAATCACATCACGAAGTGTTTGGAGAAAATGAGCCCTGTTGTCAAAAATGTGATGAAGCAATTGAAAAAAACGGTAAATCACGTTTAAAAACCCTGATTTTGTTAATTTTATGCTACTTTTTGCCTTTTTTTGTGTTTCGTTGCTGTTTTGCTGTTCACTTAAATCTCTGTTTTAATGTGTTCTGTTTTTACCTGAAAGTAGTTTTATATATTATATTTAATAGTATTTGTATTAATATTGTCATTATTCTTATCTTGTATTGGACATTTTACTTACTTTACTATTTATTGTTTATTATTGTCATTATTTGTAATATCACTATTTTTATTATTAATATTATGGTTTTATGGTTTTATGGTCCTACAATCCAACATAAAATATACTTTATCAATCCCAAATTGGGAATATGTTTCGTCGCAGCAGCGTGTAAAACAAAGTATTGCACATCATTATGAATAAAAAGTGTAGGAAATTAACAATTATACAATTTAAACATCTCAAAATTGAATGAAAATATAAAAGTGGACCGTGAAGATAAAAGTCTGTAAATTATCTGAGAAATATTACACGATTGAAGGGTTCAATTACAGCTAACACAATATAAAAGTAAGATATTATTTACATTTAGTGTGCAAGAATGGCATATTGAATTAAAGATATGAAAGTAAAAGTAATCGGTTTCATTGTTTATCTCTGAAATTAAGTAAATACATGTCTAGTGTGTGGCAGTAACACTAACCATGTTCAATGCACATAAAAACCTTCTGAATTAACTTCACAATACAATGTGTTTTTTAATGCACTGAATGGTGTGTTTATTCTCTGATAGATACCTTTCTATTCACCAGCTACCCTGCAGTCTACAAAGTACTTCAGACTAGCTGCACCTTCACCAGCTACCCTGCAGTCTACAAAGTACTTCAGACTAGCTGCACCTTCACCAGCTACCCTGCAGTCTACAAAGTACTTCAGACTAGCTGCACCTTCACCAGCTTTGAGAACACTTTCATGATCAATCATTATAAAACATATCATATATATTATTCTGAGATGGACCAATCTGCACAACGACTACTTTTACTGTCTTTCACTATATTTAGATGACAATACTTTTCTACTTTTACTTGAGGAACATTTTGAATACAGGACTTTTACTGTAACAGAGTATTCCTACACTCTGGTACTTATACTTTTACTCAAGAACAAGATCTGTGTACTTCTACTTTTACTCAAGTACAAGATCTGAATACTTCTACTTTTACTCAAGTACAAGATCTGAATACTTCTACTTTTACTCAAGTAAGATCTGAGTACTTCTACTTTTACTCAAGTACAAGAACTGTGTACTTGTACTTTTACTCAAGTAGAAGATCTGGGTACTTCTCCTTTTACTCAAGTACAAGTACAAGAACTGTGTACTTATACTTTTACTCAAGTAAGATCTGAGTACTTCTACTTTTACTCAAGTACAAGAACTGTGTACCTGTACTTTTACTCAAGTACAAGATCTGGGTACTTCTACTTTTACTCAAGTACAAGATCTGTGTACTTCTACTTTTACTCAAGTAAGATCTGAGTAGTTCTACTTTTACTCAAGTACAAGAACTGTGTACTTGTACTTTTACTCAAGTACAAGATCTGGGTACTTGTACTTTTACTCAAGTACAAGATCTGTGTACTTCTCCCACCTCTGGCTAGATAACACATGATACTACATATTAAGTAAACCATGTATTTGTATGTCCAGCTCTCATCGTGGATTTTAAAACTGAGTTGTTCTCAATCTCACACATTTGCTGAACTTCCACTCAGAACTCAAATCTGATACTAAACCTGAGTGACACGAGGTTGTGTTCGCAGGCCTTCTCCTCGCTTTAATGCAGTTTGATAATAGGACACAAGGTGGCAGTGCTGCACAGCTGAGGAAATGATCATGCCTGGCTGCAAGTGAACATTTTACAACAGGGTTAGATCACATCTTAACACCGCAGCAGACCGAGGCTAATGCGGGATTTGAGCGATACACACAGACATATATCTCGGAATTTGGTGCATGTAAAATTCTAAATAAAATATAAAATAAATATGATATATATATTCTATCGTATGTGCACATTTTTACCTGAACTTCTGATGTTGTTATAAAACTTGTATTAATATTATTTATGTATTTACATTTTGTATTGGACATTTTACTACAAATATCTTAATGTGTATATGTGTATATGAAACTTTAAAATGTATTTTCTTTCTTTAACAATAATTATTATTATTATCTTTAGATATTTTTACTCTAACCGTTTTTACATTTATATAAAAACATGTTTATTTTATTGTATCTTTTTATAGCACATACTTGCTTCAACTTTGTATTTTTATATAATGTATCTACTATTTGTATATATATTTTTGTCTTTAGCTTTGAGTTATTTCCTTCTCAAATGGGTACTGTCACAAAACCCAATTTCCCCCGATCAATTAGGTAGTCACTGTGAGTCTCCCTCTCTCTCTCAATGTAAACACAATGATGGTACACACACACACACACACACACACACACACACACACACACACACACACACACACACACACACACACACACACACACACACACACACACACTCTGTGAGTCTCTCATCAAACCCTGAGCTGGGCTGTAAAAATGTCTCTGAGCTTTCAAGGATGTTCCCATTGTGGCAGGATGAAGGGAGGCAGGAATCTAACCGGAGGAGCATCGGGAGGAAACTGTGCAGCCGTGAACAGAGAGGCGAGTCACTTTCCCTGGTTTCCATAGCAACATACCTGCTGCTCTCTTCACTCCAGCATCTTCACCGAGCTCGGAGACAGAAGTCTGTTCGATGTGGAAGAAGCAGGAGAGAGAGACACACACACACATATACACACACACCAGCACAGCATGATGGGAATAACTCACCTTCGAAACAAGCCCTCCGCAGCCTACAATTGGACAGAAACCACTCAAACTAACCACACGAGTGGGTGGACCTGGAATCCAAAAAGACAAAGGTTACCTCCACCCAGAGTGTTCACACATCAACAGGAATTTTTGTAAAAAAATGAGGCAGCATAACTACATGTTTTTGTAACAATTAATATTATTAATATCCTCCGAGAAAGTCATTATACACACACTCAAGGTTTAAAGGGGCCCTATTTCCCTAATTTCAGATCCATATCAGTGTGTAGTGTCTCTACTTTAAAGAGTCCTCTCCTGCTGATGTTCAGGTGTATATCAGTATGTAGTGTCTCTACTTTAAAGAGTCCTCTCCTGCTGATGTTCAGGTGTATATCAGTATAGTGTCTGTACTTTAAAGAGTCCTATCCTGCTGATGTTCAGGTGTATATCAGTATGTAGTGTCTCTACTTTAAAGAGTCCTCTCCTGCTGATGTTCAGGTGTATATCAGTATGTAGTGTCTCTACTTTAAAGAGTGCTCTCCTGCTGATGTTCAGGTGTATATCAGTATGTAGTTTCTCTACTTTAAAGAGTCCTCTCCTGCTGGTGTTCAGGTGTATATCAGTATGTAGTTTCTCTACTTTAAAGAGTCCTCTCCTGCTGATGTGCAGGTGTATATCAGTATGTAGTTTCTCTACTTTAAAGAGTCCTCTCCTGCTGATGTTCAGGTGTATATCAGTATGTAGTGTCTCTACTTTAAAGAGTCCTCTCCTGCTGATGTTCAGGTGTATATCAGTATGTAGTGTCTCTACTTTAAAGAGTCCTCTCCTGCTGATGTTCAGGTGTATATCAGTATGTAGTGTCTCTACTTTAAAGAGTCCTCTCCTGCTGATGTTCAGGTGTATATCAGTATGTAGTGTCTCTACTTTAAAGAGTCCTCTCCTGCTGATGTTCAGGTGTATATCAGTATGTAGTGTCTCTACTTTAAAGAGTGCTCTCCTGCTGATGTTCAGGTGTATATCAGTATGTAGTTTCTCTACTTTAAAGAGTCCTCTCCTGCTGGTGTTCAGGTGTATATCAGTATGTAGTTTCTCTACTTTAAAGAGTCCTCTCCTGCTGATGTGCAGGTGTATATCAGTATGTAGTTTCTCTACTTTAAAGAGTCCTCTCCTGCTGATGTTCAGGTGTATATCAGTATGTAGTGTCTCTACTTTAAAGAGTCCTCTCCTGCTGATGTTCAGGTGTATATCAGTATGTAGTGTCTCTACTTTAAAGGGTCCTCTCCTGCTGATGTTCAGGTGTATATCAGTATGTAGTGTCTGTACTTTAAAGAGTCCTCTCCTGCTGATGTTCAGGTGTGTATCAGTATGTAGTGTCTCTACTTTAAAGAGTCCTCTCCTGCTGATGTTCAGGTGTATATCAGTATGTAGTTTCTCTACTTTAAAGAGTCCTCTCCTTCTGATGTTCAGGTGTATATCAGTATGTAGTGTCTCTACTTTAAAGAGTCCTCTCCTGCTGATGTTCAGGTGTATATCAGTATGTAGTTTCTCTACTTTAAAGAGTCCTCTCCTGCTGATGTTCAGGTGTATATCAGTATGTAGTGTCTCTACTTTAAAGAGTCCTCTCCTGCTGATGTTCAGGTGTATATCAGTATGTAGTGTCTCTACTTTAAAGAGTCCTCTCGTGCTGATGTTCAGGTGTATATCAGTATGTAGTGTCTCTACTTTAAAGAGTCCTCTCCTGCTGATGTTCAGGTGTATATCAGTATGTAGTGTCTCTCCTTTAAAGAGTCCTCTCCTGCTGATGTTCAGGTGTATATCAGTATGTAGTGTCTCTACTTTAAAGAGTCCTCTCCTGCTGATGTTCAGGTGTATATCAGTATGTAGTGTCTGTACTTTAAAGAGTCCTCTCCTGCTGATGTTCAGGTGTGTATCAGTATGTAGTGTCTCTACTTTAAAGAGTCCTCTCCTGCTGATGTTCAGGTGTATATCAGTATGTAGTTTCTCTACTTTAAAGAGTCCTCTCCTGCTGATGTTCAGGTGTATATCAGTATGTAGTTTCTCTACTTTAAAGAGTCCTCTCCTGCTGATGTTCAGGTGTATATCAGTATGTAGTGTCTCTACTTTAAAGAGTCCTCTCCTGCTGATGTTCAGGTGTATATCAGTATGTAGTGTCTCTACTTTAAAGAGTCCTCTCGTGCTGATGTTCAGGTGTATATCAGTATGTAGTGTCTCTACTTTAAAGAGTCCTCTCCTGCTGATGTTCAGGTGTATATCAGTATGTAGTGTCTCTCCTTTAAAGAGTCCTCTCCTGCTGATGTTCAGGTGTATATCAGTATGTAGTGTCTCTACTTTAAAGAGTCCTCTCGTGCTGATGTTCAGGTGTATATCAGTATGTAGTGTCTCTACTTTAAAGAGTCCTCTCCTGCTGATGTTCAGGTGTATATCAGTATGTAGTTTCTCTACTTTAAAGAGTCCTCTCCTGTTGATGTTCAGGTGTATATCAGTATGTAGTGTCTCTACTTTAAAGAGTGCTCTCCTGCTGATGTTCAGGTGTATATCAGTATGTAGTGTCTCTACTTTAAAGAGTCCTCAAAGACCATATCAAATAAAACACACTACAGGGAAGGGAAAACCCCCAAAAGCATAATGTGGCCTCTGTGGTCCTGAACATGTATCCCCCAGTCCATTCAGATTTGTGAATAAATAGCATCCATATGAACATGGCGTACTTCCTGCTTTGAGTCTGGTGTCCTACTTAAAGAGGATTTGAGTTTGGAGGAAATGTATAAAGGTGCTGCATGTTCATCAGGCGGGTGGAAGGATGCGCCGAGGTCTGGACCACCATGAAAGGGTACACACTCCCGCCACCATGTAACAGCTAGCGTGTTGGAAACATTACTGTGTCACCGAGTCTGGGAAGAAAAAGTGCATCCTTAAGTCTAATCCGCTCACATCTGCAGCGTATGGACTCCACTGAATTAGTACTGTGTGCAATGACTCCTTCTGTAACAGAAAAAGAATACATTGTCGCAGTAATAATTCTGTCTGGATGGATAGGGTTGGAATTTCCTCCAGCATCGGTGTGTGAGTGTGTGTTAGCTTCCCTAGAGAAAGTGCTACTGCTCTGCACGAATGAAGTGAATGACACGTTGTGTGTAAAAGCGCGTTGAGGTCGAAAAAGACCTGATAAAGCGTTATTATTATTAATTATAAGTACAGTAAATGTATCATTTGTGACGAATATTTAAATAGTTTTGATACTCCAAGGCAAGGCAAGTTTATTTATAGAGCACTTTTCAACGCAAGGCAATTCAAAGTGCTTTACAAAAAAGAAAAAAAAAAATGAAAGACATTAAGCATTAAAAAAGAAAAGCTAATCAAATAAACATTAAGGAAAAATACATGGATACAAGTTACAGTGCAGTCTAAAATATAAATAGTTCAATTAAACATTACAAGAAAAAGTACATGGATAAAAGTTACAGTGCAGTTTAAGATATGAATAAAAATGTAAACACATCTAGCAGTGTAAGGTCATGTATGCACTGAAATGCATCTGTCATGTCTTTCAGATGTGAAATGTTTGATTATCCAAATCATAAAACATTTGCCCAAATAATTGCTTATTATAATAAAATCCTCAAATATGCTTTGTACTCTTAAACTGGCAATACATCATACTGAAATCCCTCTGTATTACAATTTCTTAAGAAACGTGTGTATTTATCGCATCAAAGATAAAAGATAACGCATGCACATTATCTCAAAGCCAGACACGTGTTTTGCTCCTACTTGTATCCTTCATAGCCTTGAGTAAGTGTGCAGTCATACCCTCATTCTTTATTGATGCTGTTTTTCTGACAGCCTTGAATCTTCGAGACATAAACAACCAGCTTTATCAAAGACAGGACACACGTCTTCAGTTATTTCACTCTTATTTAAGTGAAAATCTCATTTGAAAACCACAAAATAAATAAGGGATTAATACACAGAGGTCTAAAGTAACTAGATTGTCTCGAGTACTTCTGCCCCACTACAATTCAGAGGTAAATGGTGTACTTCTACTCCACCTTTAGTTACTTCACAGATGTGGATGAATGATGTGAAATCTAATCGAGTGTTAAATCAGACGTTAGTTCCACCTGGAGTAAATCCACCAGCTACCCTGCAGTCTACAAAGCCATTACAATGATCTCTTTTTCAAGGGAGACCTGAATATAATGTATCTGTAATAAATATATGGCAACAATATGTGAGTCATAGTTACTATTCCTGTCTTTTTAAATCCACTTCTCATGCTCTACTAATGTAAGGCTATACATGATTGTCCTAATATTAAACGATCATCCTAACAATGGACTTTAAACATCCAATTTTAAAAGCTTTCTGGTTTCAAGAAAAATGTTCCATAAAATGTCAATTCTAGTTATTACACAAACTCCAGTTTACCCTTTAGTTCTCCGCTCCCTGCGTTAACCCATGCAGGCCGGGAACAGAGTTTATACTGAATAGATGCTGACATGCAGTTGATCTGGATTTTAATGGGCGAGTTTATAGATCTGAAAGTGGTATAAGCAGTTTATGTAATGATTTGAGGGACTTTTGCAGGAATCCTTTCTGCATCTGACATCGGGGAGTTTCATGGCATAACAGCAGTGTCTGCAGTGCAGATTAAAGTAGAAAGATAGGCTAACATTTTATTTAAAAAGGCAAGCACACATGAATCAAATACAAATAAAAACACATGAACAATAATGGAAATGTTCCTAAGTACAAAATAAGATAAGGCAAGTTTATGTATACAGCACCTTTCAACACAAGGAAATTTCATAGTGCTTTTTTTTATTGATCACATGTTTTGATGTTGTTGTTGTTACAGTAACAGCAGCATTTTAAGACAAGGAATTGCACATCATTTGAAAATAGAAATAGCACAACAAAAATAGAAATATAAAACATACACATCTCAGAATAGAAAATAAAACTGAACTAAAAAGTCAAATATAGGCTACAAGTTGACTGAAAGATCCACATCTGTACAGTAGATTATCTGAAAAAAATGAAGGGCTAACGAAATGTAAAAGTAAGATCTTATTTACATGTGTGCTTCCCTTCTTGCGTGTGCAGCCTTTTAAAAGATGAATAACAGGCCTGATTTTGTCAAATGTAACACAGTATACCTGTAATGCTATTGCCACTGGTGTGTAGCTCACCTCCTGCTGCAGCAGTCTAGGAAGGCTAGTCTCAGTATGAGCAAGAAAACTGTCAATCATACCCTTAAAATATCTTATATTACATTATATATACATTATGTTTGAGCACGTTGTAACCCACACTTGCAATGTTGCTTTATGGTATTTAGTGACCCACTGAATTCACTGTTTGCATCCAACCTGAGGGCCTCTTTTTGTTTTCTTAAGAGTGCTAACGCAACCGAGCTTGCTAAGGGAGGCGGGGAACTGAATGCTAAAGGAGTTATAACGTGCAGCTCGATCAACCAATAGGAAAGAACCTCGTCGTTCAAACCAGCCAATCAGAGGAGCGGAATGCCGCGCTGCTCCTCTCAGAGACCAGAAGAGGGCTTGGCTTGTCTTCGAAGACCCTCCCCTTCGAGGCCGAGGGTTTGGTTGCACATAGGCTGCAGTTTCAGTTTGTTTTATTCACCATTTTGAGTAGCTGAAGGCACACAAAAAATAAGAATATTAGCGTTTGGAGGACACATCGGTGCAGTACTTTTATTTTTACGCGCTCGCTCGCACGGTGGAGTTGTGCTCCAACCTCGGGGTTTTTTTTTTGCAGAGCGGGAATCTATATTTCTTTTTTTCCCTTCTCCCCCTGTGTGCTTCTTCCCCCTTTTTTCTTACATCCTTTAACCTCTACAGTATTCCTGCAAAATGTCAAGACCAGTGAGGTAAGGTGTGCCAATTCCGTCCCGTGCTGTGGGAATGCTGTGCAGAAAACATGCACGTCTCCACACGGCGCTGTGTGTCTTTTATGAAGCTGGGAATAGTGTTTATTTCATGACAAAATTATGGGAATGTGCGTGTGTGTTGCTTCCCTTCTTGTGTGTGTGTGTGTGCACCCTCTTTCTAACATGGATCCCATCGCTGTGGCCATGCTGTGTGTCGTGTCTATCAGGCTTTTTAAAAACCAGCCCATCATGTGTGCATTGTTTCCCTGCTTATGTAGGCCATGGTGTGATTTAACCAGTTTAAAGGCTCCACTTGTGCATATATTTCCCCTCTCTTGGCTGAGAATGAGAATATGGCTACCCATTCATCCAGGGCAGGCTCTAGAACCGCTAACACCCCCCACCAAAAGGGGGGAAAAACCGACCGGGGAAGGTGGCGTTTGGCCTCGGGATTTGATCTTGTTGCCGCGCAGAATAGGCATGTCGAGGCTGTAGTCTGGTTATATCGCATTTGCATTGAATCACGTACATGTCTACCTATTCACACCGATAAAACGTGCAGTATTGGAGGATAAAATGTCGCTATTGGAGGAATAACGGAGGTATTTGAGTGTTAGCAGTAAATTAACCCTGCTGGCTGAAGTCAGAAGAAGGCGGAGAAACTACAAAAAGTCACCACACCCCCAACCCCCCAATGCATGACTCCCCCACGGTGATTATAGCACATGAGGTTACATTACAAAGGTTATTTAACTTGATTAGAATAGTGTTGGATGCCTTTAGGTCTAATTTAAAGTTAGCCCACGAAATCTCGCGGGTTTTCAAGACATCTGAATGAGTCATTTGAAAGGGAACCGTTACTCAGGACTGTTTCTGTAAACGCAAATGAGGTTTGATTAACAGATTAATTAAGTAAGAAAAAACATTAACAAAGTCTTAAATGCATATATATGATTCTGTATAGTCCATATTATTTGATATCTCAAACACACAAACCATTACCATTCTTGGTAAACCTGTTTCTGCATATTTATTTTAAATAATGTCCTTTTTTAATTGTGTTATTTCAACAGCCCCACATTAAAACTAAATAATGCACTCCATACATTACAAAGTCTTAAAGGTGATGTGTTAAACATGAGGTGTTTAATTAATTAAACAGAAATTAATTTGTATTTTTACTTGATTAGGGTTGTAGATGCTGTTAAGGTGTAATTTAAAGTTAGTCCACAAAATGCAGTCATTTGAAAGGGAATCTGTACTTTCTTAAAACAGGAATTAGGTTTGATTAAAAGATTAATTTAAAAAAAAAAAAAGGTCCTAAATGCCCATATATATATATATATATATATATATATATATATATATATATATATTTATTTTTTTAGACCTCAATTTAGAGACTAAAGCAAGTATACTTGGATATCTCAAACACATCAACAAAATACTCCAGAGTCTCGTGGTGTGCATTTACTTAGTTGTTAGTTATTCCATTGAGTAATATGCATATTCAAGTTAGTGTGTGTCTTGGAATACCTGTTCTGTTTGTCTATCTGTTTTTAATAGTGTTGCATCTGCAGCCCCACATTCAAATACAGATCTGGAAAAAATGAAGAGACCACTCAACATTTTTCTTAAATCTCAATCCCTACATGTACTGTAGCTTTTCCTTTCCTGTGTCTGTTGAATTGCAACAGAGATATATTAGTAGTCAGTAGTTTATAGAATAAAATAATTTATAAAAATAAATGTTAATATTACTAAAGTTTAAAACCTAGTTTACAGTAGGTCCATGACATTTCACAGGTGTTCAAGGCATCTGAATGTTTCATTGGAAAAGCAGTCTGTAAATTACGGATGTTTCTTTAAGCGGAGACAACGTTTGATTATTGGATTGCTGTAAATACAAAATAGTTTTTTTGTATATTTATCTTAATTTTATACTATCTTAATTGTTGTTGCATCTGCAGCCTATCAATTAAAAACCTTGATCCCCTCATACAAAGTCATAAAAACACACATCTACTTATTTTACTTAGATTTTGCCTACTTTGGCTTACTTCTATTTTAGTTTGAGGTTATTTAGGAAATCAATGGTGGTTGAACTAATTATCTCCACAAATATGAAATACATTTAAACACACATCATCTGCTGCATAGAAATACTTCTTCACACACGTTTACAGTAAGCCAGGTTCGACAACTCAACGTCTCTTCTCCATACAATCTCATTCTAGCAAATGTTCTATTGGCCAATATATTGTTGTTAAATCAACACTTATACTTATTCTCGGTTAATCGTCTCCCCAGCACAACACTTGAATAACCCACATTTTTATTTAACCATTAGTGTCCGACGCGTTCTAGCTTTAACGTCAGGGGCTATCCCTTTTGACCGATGACCAGTCGTTTTTACATCCTGGAATGACCCGTTAACTAGATTTTCTAGACCTTTCTGCTCGCTTTGAAAAACCCTTTGAGTTAGTCCAAACAAAACTACATCAATACAGAAGGCTGTAGCTTTATAAAGTGTTATCTTTAAAATAACTTAATGGGAGACCTGACTACATTGGTGCTCCACAGAATGGAGAAAGAACAGGGACCACCATTTTGTCCTTTTTTCAATTCGATCCTGAGCTATCCCGTGGCTCCTCTTCACTTTTCTCCGCTGTGTCGTTTATCTCTGCCGCTTTTCAAACACTACCTCCCGACATAAAGGAGTCGTCATCATTATTGGTAATTCATCAAGTGCCCAAAAAGCCGCAACATTGGTCGATTAGCTGCCCCCGCGGAGACGATGCAAAGTAACATAACATACCCCTAAAAAATCGATGAATGAAAAGAGTTGCCAACTATTTTGATAATCAATTTTGATGGACTTGATTAGTTGTTGCCGCCTTGCTCAGTGTACAGATTATCGAGAGCAATTAAATTAGGTAAACATTGAAATATAGTCCATATATAACAATTACCGAACCATAACTTCCTACAGCTTCTCAATTGTAAATATTTTTTAGCAGAAACAGCTTAACGAACTCTACCTATGTGACTTTACTATTTCTATACCAGGCAATTAATGGTTATCAGACAAAAGACCACCTAGGACGTAGATACATTTCCACATCACGCGTTTTATCAGCTTCCACCGTTTGGTATCTTTCTTTATTGGAGCCAATTGGAAACATGGCGTGTTTCCTTCTGATGTGAAAGAAAATGTGTGTAAAACTGCCACTGCCTATCACACATGTCTGGGGCTTACACTGTGGTCGATGTGTGTTTGCTGTAACCAAAGTAGTTCTGACAGTTACCCGTACTCCCTTCCCACCACACACACACACACACACACACACACACACACACACACACACACACACTCCAGCATAATGTGGATGGGACATACAGTAATGTAACCAAACCATTCAACTTGTAGATTTTTTTTATCACATTTTACCCGGTTTTCTTTGGTTTGTGCGCCCAGTGTTGTAAAGCACCTAAACTTGTTATACGCCGGTATTCACGGGTATTGTCAAGCATTGAGCAACCAGTCCTGCCAACAATAATGTAGTGGTGCGGCGATAACTTCATTTTGTAGGACGATCTTGAAGTGAGCATTGCAACGATTCCCTCAGTAAAAAGCTTCCATTGGATTTCCGTATTTTGCAGAAAATAAGCCGTGTTGCAAACAATCGTTAAAACCACTTCGTGATTTTAATTGCCAGAATTAAAAAGCTAATGATTGGCTATAATCAAACGCCATGAATACATAAAATATAGATATATATACATGCACAAATTGGATGATGGCGGGTTCATCTGTGGCTTTAACCTCCCCCGACGCAGCTTCTCCAGGTGTGTGTCACCTGAGCTAAAGTTGCTACTGTCACCCGAGGCTTCCTGCGTATATACTTTGCTAAATTAGCCTCGGAAACTAGCAGTATCCAGTTCACCGCCCGCAGCTTTGTGGCTTCTCAGAGAGCATTGTAAAATCCACACATGCACTCACAGCTGACTTGTTGCCGATGACTTGCTCATATTGATCATCTTTTTGCATCTGCAGCCGTGTCTAGAAGCAGACGTGACTTTGTCCCGTGTGAATGAAACGTAACACAATGTGTCATCTCTCCGCAGGAACAGGAAAGTGGTGAACTACTCACAATTCAACGAGTCTGATGCAGGTAAGAGATGTGTTTCAATAGATGTTATATCCATGGACTATATGTTGTAATTCAATGCAGTTATATATAGTGTGAGAGATTAGTGGATAAACTGTGTGTGTGCTCTCGGCTAATACGGCACCGTAACCCAGTTTCCATCCTATTGAGAGTCCGATAAAGAAAAGCCAACAGTAGTAATGTATAACTTGTGTGTGTGGTGAACAGCTAACATGTCCTTGTATGTGAAGGCCTGTAACCGTGTCCTTTCTGTGTAGATGAGGAGTATGGGGAGAACAAGCCCAAGAAGGTGCGTGCCCCCCCACGTGAGCCCAAGCACAAACGCGTAAAGAACTCACAGGATGACAGGTGAGCATCGCTGTAGATCGTGATCTGTAAACATGCAACACATCAACATATATCTAGGAACCCTGTGACATGCACCGGGTTTAACTTTAAGACACAAAGACCTCGGTAAAGAAGAGCAGAATTTAGCCTTAGCGTCTTCTGTAGCGTGGACATAGAGGCCCTGTTATGCTTTTCGGGTTGTTGTGCATCTAAATGATCTGCGAAGGCTAAAACCCCAAAGTAATGACATTACTATGTAACACTCGGCTTCTATTGGCTAGCGTTCAAACACATTTGACATTTAAAAGGGGCGGGACATCTCTAAGCGGTTGACTAATCACAATAGAGCCGGCCAGCTAATAAAATAAGATAAGAGGCACTTTATTGATCCCAATGTGGGAGATGTTTGCGTTGCAGACATTTCACATAAGTAGAAATAAACAAGACTGGAATTTAAACATCTCAAAGCAGAATTAAAAAGCAAACCTATCAGAGCAAACTTGGCTCTGGTTTCAGACAGAGGGTGAAAAGATGTGGCGCATCACAGGTAGGGTTGCCAGAAACTGACCATGATCAAAATCGATTATTCGGCAGCCCTGGCGAATAATAATCGATTATTCGACCGACCCCCCCCCCCACCGCGGGAGAGGGAAGAAAAAAAATCCGTTTTCTTTGCTGTAACATGTTTAACAGTACAAACAACAAACAAGCATGTCATCAAAAAATCAACAACCTCTTTGGCGTGCTTCGCACTCAAATGCGAACGCATTGTTGAGGTTGAGCTGTGATAGACCAACGTCTTTTCGCAGAGCTTGCATTTAACTTCCTTTGAACTTGTAAGTTCGAAGTAGTTCCACGAGGAACTCTTTTTACCTGCTGCTTTGTCGCACGCTTCCTCCAAGTTTACAGTAAAACAAACTGGTGGTGTGACCAATGACCATTTACAATTATTAATACTATTACTATTATTAGCATATATATATTTATATATATTTTGGTTGAAACTAAGCCAGAAAAAAAAAAAAAACATAAATAATGAAAAAAAAAAAAAATCGATTTTTAAAAATAATATTCGATCATGGAGACTGTAGCGAATATTCGAATAATCGAATAATCGCTGGCATCCCTAATCACAGGTAGGGTTGGGAAGCGAAATCGATGAGAACCGATAAGAAAATGCCGGGTACCCATACCAAATACACACTTTCGGTTCTGCTTAACGGGTCCTAAACGCGGTGGACCCTATGGGTAGACCCTGTATTCCACCGGGTCCGTCTGCGCTGCGGTGACCCGGTGGAATACATGGCGGACTGTCCATCTGTGTGTTCTGGAGAATCACAGAACGGCCGGTCGTCAGCGGGCCGGTGCCAGCCGTCAGCGTACCGAGCCGGCCGGCACCGCCCTTAATTTGTTTTACCGGCATCATGTAAGTTGCGCTGACAGGCGACAAAGGTCCACAGTTGCCCCGCAGCGAGGCTCCCCCGCCCTCCCGTAGACAGTTCACGAGCTCAGTCACTTCATAACACCAAGGATGGGTCGCGGTAAACGCTCTGAAGTGAGGCTCCACTACACTAAGAAAGAAAAAGACAAGGCAGAGTGTAAAGCCTGTTAGTAGCTGGCCACAGGCAGAGCTCAGTTAAAATAAAGCACAGCTATTGTGTAATACCTTTGTATTGCATGTATATTTTTTATTTATTAAAATTTCAGTTAAAGCTTAAAAGAATAAAGATATTTTTGTTATCTAAACGTTTGACCTCTTTCTTTTACATTTTTGGAATCGAAACGGGGAATCGATAGATTTCAAACGATACCCATCCCTAATCACTGGCGGTATGAGAGAAGTGATGCAACGTGCACAACAGGATGCCTTTAGACGCCATGATAACGTTTGGCGTGTGCAGTAAGGGTGGAAGGAAGTCTTCATGAGGTCAAGAGGAGAGGGCGGTTGATCTAATGCATGTTTAGCGAGGCAGGCAGCCAGGTGGCGAGAGCCGTTTCAGGCAGAGAGATATTGGATGTTGATCTGCAGAGAGAAAGAAACTCCGCTGGAGGAAACTGGGAGCAGGGCTGCGTCCGATCCATCGTGGATGCAGCTCGTTGCGTTACAGCTTTCTGAAATCGTATCGACCGAGGTCAGTTCACTTTAGCCGAGCAGGGGTGACATGCGTTTCCAGTTCAGCCTCAAACTCTGAGATGTAGCTAAACTGCCGTGTCCTGCGGCCGCTGCACTTGTGTCTGTGCTTTCGACCAGAGAGAAACATCCCCTGCGCTCAGCTGTGTGTGCTGTAACCTCTACCTCTCTGTAATCAGTACCGTACTTTTCGGACTATAAAGCGCACCGTCATATGAGCCGCAGCAGTTAAATTGTCCGTCTGTCTTGCTCTCGTTCTGTCTCTCGGTTCCACTTTTACTTTGGCGCGCGACCTGTCTCGCTCTTTTCCGGCCTCCAGCTTTTCCTGCTGGAGCCGCCTCTTAAAGGTGGCGGGCGTGGACCGGTCCTAGAGCCCGTAGAGTTAAAGGTGGTTCATTGTACCTGTACAATCCATAGATGTAGGAGGTTCCCTAGTGGCCGTTAGCTGCACAAAAAAAATGGGGAAAAAGTCGCGGCTTATAGTCCGAAAAGTACGGTAACTAATTCATCCTTAAAATGTGTAGCCTTTCCTCCACTACAACACGCAGCAAACGGCTCCATTTGAGGGCATTAATTCAATTAGGCTAGAAGTGTTTCAGTATCTCACAGTTCAAAGTAGGGCTGCTCGATTATGGCAGAAATCATAATCTCGATTATTTGGGTCAATAATTGATATCGGGGGGGGGGGGGGAGACCTTTCCTTATCTCCCTAAGACATTGTCCATTACTTTTTTTGTCTCCTCGTGTAACTTGCAGTACCGTTATTTCCCTGGTATTTATTTTTACTGACTGTTAACACGAAGAAGCATCCGTATTTTTATGTAACTTTCAGTTATTGGTCTTTGTATTTCATGACATTTCTACCCCCCCCCCCTTTATTTTTTATTGTTACTTTTTGAGTGATGTCTTGTTTATGATGGGATCATAGCCCTGAGGGGTGGGAGGGGTGGGGTAACTATTTAATTTTCCTACAGACCATCTTCTATACCTGTAAAAAAGCCAATAAAAAGATTTAAACGATTATCCATTTACTTTGAAAACATCAATTTATTGGAGGAAAAAAAGTAATAATAATCGTTTTATTTTGATTACGTTGTTTTCGTAATCGTTGAAAGCCATAATTGCGATTAAAATACGATTAATTGAGCAGCCCTAATTCAAATAGCCTTCAACAATCCAACTTTATTTATATAGCACTTTAAAAACCTCCGGACCAAAGTGCTGTACAGAAAGCTCACACAACATAATATAAATACAAGATACAAACACAATTGAATTCTGTTGACTGGACTTTCGATACCACACGTTTGGAATTCCCTGCATGTGTTAGCCTGCCTGGTAATGAACCCGTTTCTGATTTACTGTCGCTCCGGTTGAAGCCGCTCGTGTCCCGCTCTAATGCTGGAAATAGAAGCCCTTACAGAACAGCAGAGCACTGTTGTATCGATTCTGTTGCAATTAAAGTCCTTCCTTCTGACTCTCGGCCTGCATGACCTGAGCAGCTGCTTCCCGGATGCTACATGCTAGCTTAGAGTTAGCATGAGTCTCGGGTAGCTTCACCTCGAAACGGCAACTCTGCAGAGGTCTGCTCTGATTGGTTCCCGGTCCAGATGCTTCCCTGGCTCGTTTGAGTGTTTTAACTGCGGTTGACATTTCTCGTGTCTTTTTTCCAGCGAGGAGTCTGACGAGAAAGTCCCTAAACCCAAAACTGACTCAGCAGGTAAGTCAGTTTATTTATTTTTTGATTTGAGATGAGTAGTAAACGCCCGGCTCACTGACTTCTCTCTGCTGCAGATGACTTTGGCAGCAACGAGGAAGACAACGAATTCGCAGAGGAGGAAGGGTCGGATGAGGACGGAGGAAGTGACTATGAAGAAAAAAAAGGCAAAAAGGGAAAGAAAGCGAAGGTGGAGAAGCCCGCCAAGAGAGGGCCGAAGAGGAAACGGCCTGCAGGTAACGTCCCGTTCCTCTGCGTATCCACCTGAGCATCCTTACAGCTGTACGTCTACATCAACATGTGTCCCCTCTTCTTCATGTCTCTTCTACATCAGCATGTGTCCCCTCTTCTTCATGTCTCTTCTACATCAACATGTGTCCCCTCTTCTTCATGTCTCTTCTACATCAACATGTGTCCCCTCTTCTTCATGTCTCTTCTACATCAACATGTGTCCCCTCTTCTTCATGTCTCTTCTACATCAACATGTGTCCCCTCTCCTCCATGTCTCTTCTACATCAACATGTGTCCCCTCTTCTTCATGTCTCTTCTACATCAGCATGTGTCCCCTCTTCTTCATGTCTCTTCTACATCAGCATGTGTCCCCTCTTCTTCATGTCTCTTCTACATCAACATGTGTCCCCTCTTCTCCATGTCTCTTCTACATCAACATGTGTCCCCTCTTCTGCATGTCTCTTCTACATCAGCATGTGTCCCCTCTTCTTCATGTCTCTTCTACATCAGCATGTGTCCCCTCTTCTTCATGTCTCTTCTACATCAACATGTGTCCCCTCTTCTCCATGTCTCTTCTACATCAACATGTGTCCCCTCTTCTCCATGTCTCTTCTACATCAGCATGTGTCCCCTCTGTGGAAAGAGACTCTGAAAGTTTCAGGAACAAAGATTTTCTCTCTTTTTGATCCATTTCTATAAAAACCTGTCTGAAAATGAGCTGATCAGATTTTGGCCACTTGATGATGTCATAACGATGTGTTGTCTTGTGTAGCCATTAGCCAATCAGCAACAAGGTACCCCCCCCCCCCCTTATCACCTGAATCTCCTCTAGAGCACCATTGAGTTCTTTGTAACCAAATCTCTCAGAGGGGCGTGGGGAGGGGCTCCTTATTTTCATCTACAGTAACAGACATTGGCCGTTTCTCAATCGCGAAGGATGCTGGCTTGGTAGTCGCGTACTTCCAAGTCACTTCCTTCAGAAACGAAGCAAGTATGCTTCCAAGCCACGGCTTCGGAAAACAAAGAAGAATGGAACAGGCTAACAAGTGTGCCACTCTCTCTAACGGTTTCAAAATAAACTACCGAAAATAAATACCTCACGATGTCTATCTAATTATGAACTTGCTTTACTTTCACGGAACACATTTTTGTTGATAACAAATGTAACATATTTACCAACACATGTTCTACGCCACTACACACTTACATTTAAATGTGTGCTGCGTCGGCTCAGCCATTCTCCGCAAGGGTTTTTGAAATTGGTCCGTGCGCAAAGCATTGTGGGGATTTTAAAGACGCGAAGTCTACCCATGACGTGCAGCCTCGAAATTTCCCCCAAACCAAGGACGCGGCCTCGGTGGAATTCCAAGTATGCTGGAGATTGGAACAGTCCTTCGGCGGCACTCGATGACGTAGCATCCTTGAAATATTGGCTTGGAAGCCAGTATCCTCGAGATTGAGAAACGGCCAGAGAATCAGCACTTTGGAAACAGGGCTGAAACAGAGGGGATTATGGGTAATGCTGTTTTGTGTTTAGAGCCAAACACTTCAGAGACATGTTCTGTGTATATCTCAGACCTGTAATATATTGATAGGACCGTGGCTAATAAATAAAATAAGTCAAAACTTTGTGGAGGCGTTGGTTTATTTTGCAGCCCGGTGATATGTATTCTGGCTCTGGACTTTGTGAAGGCCGGAAAGGGAGTAAGGTGTGGAATGGATGCCATGGATACTGATCTTTTGAGTATCTGAGAAATACTGTATTCCTCCCACATCCACAGCTGATTGATCGGCAAGTCTGTTCCGTTCTGCTTTGATTTAATACTCAGTGGAAGTCATGGCTAATAAGGCTGATCAATCGAAAAGGCATCGACACTTTGGCATCTTTTGTGGTCAGTCGGGGTGATGGTTCAAACAGTCTTTTTATTAATATACATCTACGATCTGCTCCCCTGTCGGTGTTGGAATGATTTAAAGATGCATTCCAGAAAAGCAGCTAAAGTTGAACGGGTGGGAACTAGATGTCAAAAGTAGATCGTACTTTACTCCGGATGTGTCGTTAGTGTGAATTTAAAATCCGTGAAAAGTCCATGTAGGAAGTCTGATATGTGAGCAGGCGCAGACAGAAAATCACCCAGTAACACGTTTGACATTTGAGCACAAATGTCAAATATCTCCAGCTGTTTTAAAGTGAGAATCTGCTGCTTCTCCATCATTACGTCAGTATTTATCTGAGCAGCGTTTTGATATGGTTGGTATCCTACAGTGATGCTCGACTATGGCAAAAATCATAATCTCGATTATTTGGGTCAATAATTATTAAAAACGATTATCCATTTACTTTGAAAACATCAATTTATCGGGGGAAATGTGAACAGTGTGTTTTCAACAGTTGATTACTTTAAGAGAACTTTAAGAATAATTCAACTGAAAAACCAGTTAAAAAAATTATTTAAAATAAATAATCGTTATTATGTTTTCATAATCGTTGCAAGCCAAAATCGTAATTGCGACTAAAATACGATTACTTGAGCAGCCCTAATGGAAAGTAATCAGGTTACTTTTATATTGTAATACTCAGATTACAGGTGACATTTTTAAAGTAACCCTGAATTTAGCCCTGTATATCGAGTAGGGATGCCAGCGATTATTCGAATATTCGCTACAGTCTCCATAATCGAATTATATTTTTAAAAATCGATTTGATTTATATATGTATTTTATTATTATTTATGTTTTTTGTTTGTTTTTTTTTGGCTTAGTTTCAACCAAAATATATATAAATATATATATGCTAGTAATAGTATTAATAATTGTAAATGGTCATTGGTCACACCACCAGTTTGTTTAACTGTAAACTCGAATAATCGATTATTATTCGCCAGGGCTGCCGAATAATCGATTTTGATCATGGTCAGTTTCTGGCAACCCTAATATCGAGTCCTCTCCGTTCGCTGCCGGTCTCGTTCTGTTGTGAGTTTATTTTGAACGTGTGTGTGTTCTTTGCGTAGATGACAGTGACGATGAGAAGGAAGTGAGTCGGAAGCGTACCGTGCGCCAGGCGGCCTCCAAGGCGGTGTCCAAACAGCGGGAGATCATTCTGGGAGACGCAGGCAGCGAGGACGAGGAGAAGGAGGACCAGGAGGAGGCCTACAACGACCGTATGTACCCTGCTGTTAACACTGATGCCCCCAACTGTCACACCAGACCAGTGTGTGTTTACTGTTGGGCATGTAGCATAAGAAGTTGCGGTAACACTTTAGATTAAGGTACACTTATTCACATCAACTAGTTGTTAATTAACATGCATATTAGAGCCAAACTACTATCTTATTAGTGCATGTATTCTGAGTTAGAAAATACCACGTTTTAAGTTACTTTGACACGATTAACACTCGTAGTTTCACGTCTTGTTACATAAGAACAGGCCATATTGGTTTGGTGTTATTATGGGAGAATGACTATTGTTGTGGTTCTGCTGCCGTTAGTGCTGCGTACCTGGACTCACATTCAGGTTCAGGTCCGGACTCAAGTCCAGAGGTTCAGGTTCAGGTCCGGACTTATAAGTCCGGACCTGAACCCATGGCTTGTGTCAAGTTGCGTGAGTAACTAAAGTGAACTTATTGTGAGCTAATTATCAATTGAAAATTAACTCATAATCAACTCAACTTCAAACTCGTGAGGTTTATTGTGCTCCCTTCCAACTTGTGTCTACATTTCTCTACAAAGTACAAATGTGCCACTTAGTCTACAAATGACTTATGACAGCAACTACAGTGAACTACTACAAAGTTCAAACATTTATTTCATTTACCAAACTAAAGTAACCAAACAGTCCCTGAGCTGACTGAGCCTAAATCCCTAAAACGTTGCTGAAAGGTAGAGTGTAGAGTAGACTATACGCATTACACTGTTACACACCTACTATACAGTATAGGCTACACTGTAGTGGCTGTACAGTCAGAGTGTACTGTACTGTCTGTGCACCATGTATTTTCTACAACTCTACAATACATACTGTTAGAAATTAAAATCAATGTTGATATGGCGTAATTTTGAATTAAAAACACTAATTTAAATCACTTTTATTCTGAAAAAACCGAAAGTGCACACTATTAACTTAAAACTTTTATTCTGAAAATTCTTCACTTCCGGTTAGCATTAGCATGTGGCGAAATGCTACGTCTTCAAACCGTGAATCGAAGGTGAAATGACATGTGATGTTGTACACTGAGCACACTGGGATTAGCACTCATTTATTGACACTGAATAACGTTTATCAGGGAATGTTTAAATAACCACAGACACCAGAATATACGTAAGTGCTCGTTTTTTTGCGAGTCCAAGTACCGGTTCCCGACGTTCCGGTTTTAACCGGACTTGAACCGAAACTTTTTACAAGTCCAGTACCGGTTCGGCGTACCGGTACGCAGCACTAGCTGCCGTATTAGCTTATTACGACCAAAGCTCAACAACGTCCTTACTTACAATAAATAAACTAAGTAGAGGGTTATTGAGGAAAAACTCTTAGCTAATGGCCTAGTACTTGTAGAACAAGACATTAATAAGTGTTTTATAAGGACTAATAAAAAGTAGCGATGCGTGATATTGGTTTTTTGAAACCGATAACTTCCTGCTTCTCAAGACCAATACCGATAATAATATAATATATATATATTAAATGTACCTGTAGTTTAAAAAAGAGACGAGTAGTGAGCAAATGACATGAGCATTACTACTATGAACAAAGCAAAGCCAAGAACAGTTCTGACTTCAAAGTGACCATATTTATTTTCCCAAATAAAGTTCTTGCCTTTTTCAAAAGCCTCGTGGATAGGTGAAAGCCCCGGTGCCTTTGCAGCTGGCTTTGGATTCGCCGCTAGTTTAGCAGCGCAGGCGTCTTCGTACGCTGTTAACACACCATCGTAGCCATGGCGATGTTTCAGGCGACTCATCAGGTTGGAAGTATTATAGCTCGTTGCCTTTTTCCCTCCTCGTGGAACTTCTGCATCTGTAAATACAAATAGCAAGCGAACTATCTAACTCTGAAGCTTTGAAATAGTCCCATACTACCGACGACATGTTTGTTTCCTGTCCTGGCTTCACGGCCGCACGCCGTTTACGTCACAGCCAGGCACGAGTTAGGGAGCGCTGGCTTGGTGAAGAACTCCCCTCTTCCTAAACCACTAACACCACAGCACTGGCAACACGGGAGGAGCCGAGTGAAAAACAAGCGCCCCTCATCCCAATCCACCCACACCGCAGGATCTCTTTCTTTCTTTTACCCAAAGAATATATTGTATATTATCGGGGCTGTTAATACTTTGATCGGGATGACGTCATAATTATCGTGCACCACTCGTGTTTACTGTAGCAACCAGAACCACATGTGGTTCATGTCGGCAGATTCACACAGACATTAAAGAGGCCATGTTGTGCTTTTCCCTTCACTGAAGTGTCTTCCAGGTTTTTGTGCATGTCAATCTGCAAAGACTAAAATCCCAAATGTACTTCCAGAGGGACTTTCTCTCCCGAACACTTTTTATTCTTTCTGTGTTTTAAAGACGCTACAAGGCCGTATGTCCCCCTGCTGTTAACACTGACACGCCGGACTGTCACACTCTAGCCCAGCAGTGTGTGTTTCTTAGGAACCAAAACTAAGATGTACAATAGCTGCCAACTAACTATTGGGATGGGTTAAAAGCAGAGAACACGTCTCACTGTGCTCTGAATGTGAGACCGTTAACGAGGGTTTCATCGAACATGTACTTAATGTTGTCAGATTCATTTATATATTCAGTTTAATATGTAATATTCCATCTCTCGCATACTTATGTGTATATAATAACTTGCTTTATATCTTGTTGTTGTATATTTTCTACTTTCTTGTTTGTTTCTAGTCTTTGAATGTGTAGTGTACAGTGACTTGTCTGTTTATGCTGCTGCAACACAAACATTTCCCAAAGTGGGATCAATAAAGTTCTTATCTCTCTCTAAAGAGGCCCTATAATGCAGTGTGCTTTCTAGGTCTATGTGCTTCCAGAGGGACTTTCTCTCCCGAACACTTTTTATTCCTCGTGTTTTTAAAGAGGCTCTGTTTTCTTCCGTTAAAGCCCTTTGCGACTCGGCTTGTGCCACCAATAAAGTGTATCGTTATTATTTCTAAAACGGTGTGAGGAAAGCTCTTAAAGCAACAGCTCCATGGCATCACTTTCTCTACTCAATTTGAAATGGATCTTGACCAGCGTTTCCGCCAGGGCGCCGTCGTTTGACGCCCTTATTCAGCGCGGGGCGCCCTGAGCGCGAGCCGAGGGCGTCCAGAAAATATTGATAATTTGAGAGAAGATCGAGAGTTTTTAGCGCTTGAAATGACGAAAAGGGACAAGGACAAGGACATCCCTCAAAGGAGTCTGGTGGGATTCTTTTCGGAGTATTGAAGATCGTTTCCCGACATCGAAGGCACCTGCTACAGGACAACACGGAACGTGCGCGATTTGGACGCATGAGCGGGGGGGTTTTAGTGCAGCACGCGCGTGAGCTGTGGAAACATGAAGAGACGTTCGGGAGCCGAAACTGCCGGCGCTTTAAGAGAGCCGAGCCAAATGATCCGGCTCACTAACGTAAAAAGACGGTATCTATAAGGGACGGCCCCCCCCCCCCTCGCTCTCGGGGTGGACGCCGTCGCAGCCCTGGTCTGGCGGAAGCACTGATCTTGACGCTGAACAAACTCAAATTATTTGAACGAATTATTATTGGAAATGGTCAAAGCTTCAGTTTCACTACGGTTTAGAAATGTTTATGGCTATTTTACTTTCATCCTTCGGTTACTATCACGGCCCTACACACGGCGGCGTGCGTTAACGCTTCTGCCCATTCACTTTGAATGGGGTGACGTCACGATTCGCCGCACTGCATTGTGGGAGCAAAGCGTAGCTTCCCTCGCGGTGCTCGCTGCAAAAGTAGAGCAATGTTCTACTTTTGACGCTCCGACGGAGCCAATCGAATCATATGCCAGTACAAGCTCTAGCCCAGGGGTGTCAAACTCAAGGCCCGGGGGCCACATTCGGCCCGCGACTTCATTTTCTGCGGCCCCACAAGAGCTTGCAAAGAATATAATATGTTTATTATACGGTTACATGCTACAGAAGCACGTTGCCCATAAACTACATGTCCCACAATGCATCTCAAATATGACTTTTTTCTCAGAATTTGCATTTTTTCATAGAATTCCTTTTTCTCAGAATTAGATTTTTATTTCAAAATGTCACTTCTATTTATTTTTTCTCCAGAATTTGGCTTTTCTTTTTAAATCATTGTGAGACACACCCACTGAAAAGACTTGCAATTATTTGCCCTAGACTTCTGCTTTCAGACGTAGTTGATTATGAAGTTATTACCCTATCCGATGATAATCCAATGCAGAGGCAATGATGTAATATAATACATTATTTTATATATTCAATATTTATATATGTATTTTTATATAGTTACAACCGGCCCTTTGAGTGCAACCATAATGCTGATGTGGCCGTGATGAAATTGAATTTGACACCCCTGCTCTATCCAATCAAACCGCGTGCTTGTGTGTCTGGGGCGGGAGATTCATGTGATTGGTTGTTGGTCGAGTTTCAGACGTTTTAAGACTGCAAGTGTGAATATGCACATTGAATTGATCTCGTTGCCACCCTTATTTATTTATTTATGTTTTTACTGCGGAGAGTTTTTATGGCGTTGTACTTTGTATGATGGCACAAAGATCTATTCGACCATGTGCTATTTGCTGTGATGGTTCAACAATGGTACGGAGCTAAACCGCACATGGAGAACACATCCTTACGACGTGAACATTTCTTTGTGCAGCTGACGAGTCTGGCAGCGACGAGGACTTCACGGTGGAGGACGACGATGACAGCGATTACGGTCGCTCCAAGAAGAAGGGCAAGAAGGTGATCCGAAGGGGAAGGCCGGAGAAGAAGGAGAAGAAGAGCCCCAAACCCCGACTAAAGGCCACAGGTGAGAGGACTGCGTTGCTAAGGGGTCCGTTAGCTTATGGCGATAAGCAGTGATTCTGAGTCATGGCCTCCAGCAACACAAGAGGGAGCTTTAGAAAGACGCAGTGAAGGGTTATTTTAACTTCAGTCAGAATAATCTTTTGTCAACATTTTTTATATTCTCATTTCCACATTTGTATCTATGGTTATATTATGCTGCCACTCAAACGTCTTTATTAGATGTTTGAGTTGTTGAATGCTCTCAATGGATTTCAAACCTCAACACTTTGTTGTACTCAAAGACTCGTCACAGGAATTACAGTTCACACAATCATTGAGCTTTTTAATGTTTTTCTAGTTCTCTACCTGTGTTAGTAATTCTTGTTTTACCTTTATGTATGCACCAAGTCAAATTCCTACCTGGTAATAAACCTGTTCTGATTCTCATCTATCTATCCATCTCTCTATCTATTTATCCATCTCTCTATCTATCTATCCATCTATCTATCTAACCATCTCTCTATCTATCTAACCATCTCTCTATCTATTTATCCATCTCTCTATCTATCCATCTATCTATCTATCCATCTCTCTATCTATCCATCTATCTATCTATCCATCTCTCTATCTATCCATCTATCTATCCATCTATCTATCTATTTATCCATCTCTCTATCTATCTATTTATCCATCTCTCTATCTATCCATCTCTCTATCTCCATTATCTCTATCTATCCATCTATCTATCTATCCATCCATCTCTAACTATCCATCTCTCTAACTATCCATCTCTCTATCTCTATTATCTCTAACTATCCATCTCTCTCTCTATCTATCCATCTCTCTATCTCCATTATCTCTATCTATCCATCTATCCATCCATCTCTCTAACTATCCATCTCTCTAACTATCCATCTCTCTAATATCCATCTCTCTATCTCTATTATCTCCATCTATCCATCTCTCTCTCTATCTATCCATCTCTCTATCTCTAACTAACTATCCATCTCTCTATCTCCATTATCTCTATCTATCCATCTCTCTCTCTATCTATCCATCTCTCTATCTATCCATCTCTCTATCTCCAACTAACTATCTGTCTGTCTATCTGACTATCTAACAGTGACCCCCAGCCCGATGAAAGGAAAGGGGAAGGGGCGTCCCAGCACCAAGACCGTGGAGAAGAGCTCACCCAAAGAGGAGGAAGAGGAGGAGCCCGAGAGCCCCCTGGAGGAGGAAGAGGAGGAGGAAGAGGAAAAGAAGGAGAAGAAGGAGGAGAAGAAGGCCGCCGTGAAGAAGGAGACTTCCCCCGCCCCCAAGAAGACGAAGGAGGCCGAGGAGGAGGAAGACGAAGAGGAAGAGGACGGCTCAGAAGAGGAGGCGCCTTCCGGAGAAGACTAGACGAAGATGGTACCCCCCCCACCCCAAAAAACCTCCCCGCCAACCTGAAGCCCATCGTCTCTTTCTCCGTCTCTTCTCAAAGTTTTGTTGCTCTGCGTTTAGAGGTTGTTTTATTTTGACTTTTTTCTTTCTCTCCTGGTGGCCTGGCTCAACGGTTTGGACTTCTTTCGTGTGCTTTTTAATTTGTTTTGCTTCTCCCCCCCGCCCCCCTATTCTATCTAAGACATTGTGCTCATGTGATCATCCGCTGTGTGAAAGGAGTCACAACCTTCATGACTCTCTCTCCCCCCTCCCCCGAGCGAGCATCCGTCCTGATTGTGAAACAGATCCATTCGCTTGTTGTTAGTTCTTTTTTTCTCGCTCACTGATACCTGCGATTACTGAGCGTATTGTCACACAGCTTCTCAGCATCAGCTACTAAAGCGCTGTATTTACAAAGCTTAAGTCGACACACGCCGAGCCGGAAAGCCTTCTATTTGGTACTTGTGTGCTTTTTAAAACCAGGAGCATGTTTTAAGTTTGGTTTTAAAACCTATTTTTAATTTCAATTTTTTTTTTTTTTTTTTTTTATATAAACGTCTCCCTTCTTCTTTTCTCTTGGTGACCTTTATTTGTTGCGTGGCTGCTGCTCCATCATTTTCACCGCGTTATCTTAGACCGGCGGAGTGTTTTACTTCACACACCGTGACATGTTTCAAGCCAGCATGTGAGTTAGTGTTTTAAGTACTCGATGAAATGCTTCTTTGGGGGGGGGGGGGGGGGCTTCCTGTTCAGCTGCCAATGTTAAACGGTTGCTGTTGTTCTATGTTTGGCTTTCTAACGATGCAGCTCTTTACGTGCAGAAACCCCGCCCCCCATTAACCCCTGCATGGCTACAGCAGCTTCTCAACATTTCAGCCCCTTGTGCCAGGCACCCCCTTTTTATTTTTCATGAAATGCAAGAAGAGATGTTTGGTTTTATTTAGTTTTTTGTTTTTGAGAGATCAAAAAAATGAATGTTTTTTCTCCTGTTGTTCTAATTCTCTATTCAGATTTTTTTTTTGTAATGTTTGTTTTTTAAGAAAAGAAATAAAATGTATCTTGATTTTAAAGAAAAAAAGTCGACCCTATCCAATCTGTTGTGAACGGCCTTCCCTTTATTTCCTCCTGTATTCTCACTCGGCTTACTGTTTGTATCCTTGTGTTTTTCAGGGCATTTGTTTGCCCCCGTTACTTCACATGCGGATACATTTTTTACAGTACTAAGGCTCGGAAAAGATTTAAATAAAGGTGGCAGCTCGGTCTTTATCCAGCACTCGTTTGTCTATATTAATGCCTTAATTTCCACTGAGTTCACTTTCAGTACTTTATCATTGAAGAATGTAATCTGTCCTTAAATCTGAGGTCTTTGCTACAAGCGGTGAGTTAGTCTTAAAACCATTTTTAACCATCAAAAGCCATCTTGGAACTAGTGACGCGGAGATCAGATGCAGCATTTCTACTGCTTTGTTCCGATATGAAGTGGTTTGATCCCAAAGCGACAACAAATATGTAGATAAGAAATCTGCTATGTACGGGAGAGGCCACGTGTGACTTTCTTTTAAAGATCTGAACTGAAAAGTGATTTTATTATATATTTTTTCACTTTTGTGATTAAAGTCTGAATTCTGAGAAAACAGTTGAAATCCTGAGATAAAAGTGAGAATTCTGAGAAAACAGTCAGAATTTTTAGATTAAAGACAGAATTATAAAAAAAATCGGAATTAAAAAAAAAATTGAATTCTTAAATTAAAGTCGAAATTCTGAGAAAAAAACGGAATTTTTAGATTAAAGTCAGAATTTAACGGAAAAAAAATCGGAATCCTTAAATTTAAAGTCGGAATTCTGAGATTTTAGAATTCCTAATTTTCTCAGAACCAACTTTTCTTTTGGTCAGATATAAAAAATGACATGTGACCATATTCCTCTCCCCTGATATAACAATATTGGGGACACATGTATTATTCGTCTCCCGTCACGAAATAGTTTAGATTAGTCTCAAGGCTGCTCTTGATTCAGTCCTGCACTCGAACCTAGTCATTGGTTCAGAAGCACATACAATTATTTAATACCTGTCCTCAGCAGGTTAGTGTGTTTTCTACGTGGACGTCCTGAATGGGCACCGATCCTTAACGTCCATTTGTGATGATTGGATATACAAAAGCGTGTTTATACGAACCTAAACCCTTGAGGATCAGAAACTGTCCTGTAGTTCACAGCGCGGAGGTTTTCTCCATCACCCCTCAGGAGGCACACGGCATAAGGCTGTGAATTTCTCCTCTGTCACCCATTCTCAGATTTCTTCTGTTCTCTTTTTGATGTTTCTTTTCTATCTACCTGTCGTTGTGCTGGCTGGCAAGTTTAATGCAAGCCAGGTCGTGATTCCTACAGGAGCCCATGTTGAGGAGCTTTGGTCTGTGGAGAGGGAACGCTGAACTCTTGAATCTTTTGCATGTTGTGGAAAAAGTGTAAGATGATGATGCTGGTAATGGCAATTGTGTGGTCTTTCAAAAAAACTAAAAAGAAACGACTATGTTGATAATGTTTTGGTTTCCCAGCTTCAAATAAAGGCAACCTACTTTTTATATGGATTTAAATACTTGTTTTGTGAAGTTGAGATCTGTGAAATGTGGCTCTGGTATATATTGATCTGCACTACTCATTGAATGCCACTCTGTGGTGCTGTGTGCAAAGGTCTTCTGAAGTGACCGCTCACATACACTTTGTACAGTTTACCACACTGAAGAACCTGATTGGTGGAAATAATGTCATAAAGGTTGAAAACAGCATGTCTTAATCATTTTTGTTACATTTAATCTGACAAATTATAAATGATTAGGTCTGCTGACCCCTTCATCAGTGTATGTCCTCAAGGGATGAAAATAAAAAAAGAAAGCCATAAGAACCGGAAAGAAGGAAAAAGATGAGGTATAAAAGGTCAGTGAAAGTCAATGTCCCTTTCCGGGAAAATAGAAAATCATAGGCGCTTTCACATCGCAGTACTTTTCCCACAATTTAGTTCATGAGAACTCTTCAATTCGCGTTCACACCGGAATAAATCCCTGAGGGAGGATTACGCAAATGAAGCCGCTGACGTCACTTCTTCTGTTTTGGGTTTACTGGCAGGCCGCCAACAATTTCACGGCGCATACTGCCACCCGAAGTCCCCGGAGTTGGGGACTGGCTTCAGTAGAAGCTGCTGGGACTCCCAGCAGCTTCTACTGAAGCCTTCCGAGTAAATCGCCAGAACGCCGACTCCTCATCTCCACCGCATGTTTTCTTTTGTGTTGCCATAAATTACTCTCTCTCTGCGTTTGTGCGCTGGGCTAATAATGCTAATGCGAGGATAATAAAATGGCGGCTTCACAACACTTTTTGGTAGTTTTACGGTGCGTGGTTTGCAATCCGCCCAGCCAATCAGACATAGGAACCTTTTTCTCCCACGAAAGTCCCTGCTCTTTAGCAGGGGGTAAAAAGGTTCTCATGAACTAATTTCGGAACAGAGTCGTACTTGGTGAGAGCCGTTCTTTTTATCGTTCAATCGTTGGTCCGCACTCACATAGCCGCTTTCACACAGAGTACTTTGCCGTACTTAGTGCCGGCACTTAGTACCCCCATGGAACTAACTGGCGCAAACATGACATTTGGAGAAAATGCAAGTTAATTAAAGTCAGAACATGATTATGTAGCGCCATCGGGAATACCGGGAGTTTCCCTGGTGGGCCGGTGCTGTGTGTGGGCCGGAGGGCCAACAACAACAAAAAGTTTCTAAAAAAAAAAAAAAAAAATCTTTTTTTTTTGCCTAAATCCTACCGGCCCACATTTGTAAGTGTTCCGGCCCAGCCCAGCCCAGTGGGGTGTGGCCAGGGTTGGGTTGTAACGGAATACATGTAACGGCGTTACGTAATCAGAATACAAAAATCAAGTAACTGTATTCAGCTCGTGTTACATTTGAAAAATGAGTAATCTGATTACAGTTACTTTTGTAAACCTGAAGTGAAGACATTTTGGATTACTTATTGGAATTATTGGTGGAAAGATTTCCTCACAACATGTAATATTCATTACTAAAGGTACAGCCTTGTCTGGTTTCTTGCTCAAGGGCACCACAGCAGGGCAGGAGGTGAACTGGGACCTCTCCAAGTAGAAGTCCACACTCCAAATAGGTCTGGTCGGGGACTTGAACCGGCGACCCTACGGCTCACAGTCCAAGCCCCTACTGACTGCCATAGATTTAGTCCCTAACTTTGCTCTCAAAATGGACCAGATTGATGCATTTAACTTCAACATTTAAAAAAAATCTTCCCGGGGGAGCTTGCCCCCGGACCCCCCTAGAGGAGGTGAAGTCCACCACCTGCCCACACCCCCTGTTAAATTGGCTCACCCACATTGAGGATGCTTCGTACGTCGCCCATGTTTTATTCCATGTGTCAAATCAGGCAAATTGAGTCAAAATGTTATTGCATCAATGATCTGTTAACATTAAAATCACTAAATATATGCCGTAACTATTTTTGCTCTAGGCAACTCAAGGGCTCAATGTGATGACTATATGAATAATGGTCCAAAATAACATTAAATGCAGGGTTTTTTGTTAAGTAACATACTTTCGTCGCCGGCCGGCCGATACATGCCGCGCATTAAGTGGGCCTGTCTGTCAATTAATCCCCGGGCCACTTTTCCCCCCCAGTCCGCCCCTGAGCAACATTACCAATTTGCACATGGAAACCTTCAATTACTCTATAAGTAACAGGTGCTTTTTTGTCTCTTATAGGCCCAATATATTTACAGGAGAGAAGCGAGAGCTATACTCTCAAGAAGACGGCACGCCGGCTGAAGTTGTATACAAGTTGTTCTCTGATGGGAAGCGTTGTTTGTCCTTAAAGAAAGACTTATCTAACGCCAACAAAAATAGATAATAAAGTCTAGAAAGGTGTCGCGACACATTATGACAAAGACATCCTAAAAAAACTGTGGGAAACGTCTACGTACCGCCTCTATCGATGCAGAGAGGCGTGGAGAAACAGCACATGACCATGGTGCTCGGTAAGTGGATGAACTACACTTACAATTACTAGTTACCTGCATGCTATCCGTTACTCCCGGATCAGTAACAGATGGCAAAAGTACACACATCCTTTACTCAAGTAGAAGTACAGACACTCGTGTTTAAGTGTCAAGTACTGACTAAACTTCTTTACTCAAGTGAAAGTAAAGAGGCTTTGAAGTGTACTTCAGTAAAAAGTACCCATAGCTAGCAGCTGCTTTAAAGATTACCTGACCTCCCTTTATATTAATAGAACAATAATGTCATTGTTAGCTAATGAATGTTTCCATGCTGAACAACGGCAACATGACAACGTTTCCATTGGTCCCTCTTCTTTAGAGAAGACCAGGAAGTGATGGATACACGGATCGTGTTCCAACCAATAGGCACGCAATGACTCTAAAGAATAATGATCACGCACCAACACACATTCAGACTAAAGGAACCAGCTGTTTGGGAAATGAGAGAAGTAGAAAGTACAGGTATTTGGGTTCAACATGTAAGAAGTAGAAAGTACAGGTATTTGAGTTCAACATGTAAGAAGTAGAAAGTACAGGTATTTGAGTTCAACATGTAAGAAGTAGAAAGTATAGGTATTTGTGTTCAACATGTAAGAAGTAGAAAGTACAGGTATTTGAGTTCAACATGTAAGAAGTACAAAGTACAGGTATTTGAGTTCAACATGTAAGAAGTAGAAAGTACAGGTATTTGTGTTCAACATGTAAGAAGTAGAAAGTACAGGTATTTGGGTTCAACATGTAAGAAGTAGAAAGTACAGGTATTTGAGTTCAACATGTGAGAAGTAGAAAGTACAGGTATTTGAGTTCAACATGTAAGAAGTAGAAAGTACAGGTATTTGATGTTCAACATGTGAGAAGTAGAAAGTACAGGTATTTAATGTTCAACATGTAAGAAGTAGAAAGTACAGGTATTTGAGTTCAACATGTAAGAAGTAGAAAGTACAGGTATTTGTGTTCAACATGTAAGAAGTAGAAAGTACAGGTATTTGAGTTCAACATGTAAGAAGTAGAAAGTACAGGTATTTGAGTTCAACATGTAAGAAGTAGAAAGTACAGGTATTTGTGTTCTACATGTAAGAAGTAGAAAGTACAGGTATTTGAGTTCAACATGTAAGAAGTAGAAAGTACAGGTATTTGTGTTCAACATGTAAGAAGTAGAAAGTACAGGTATTTGAGTTCTTACATGTAAGAAGTAGAAAGTACAGGTATTTGTGTTCAACATGTAAGAAGTAGAAAGTACAGGTATTTGTGTTCTACATGTAAGAAGTAGAAAGTACAGGTATTTGTGTTCTACATGTAAGAAGTAGAAAGTACAGGTATTTGAGTTCAATATGTAAGAAGTAGAAAGTACAGGTATTTGTGTTCAACATGTAAGAAGTAGAAAGTACAGGTATTTGGGTTCAACATGTAAGAAGTAGAAAGTACAGGTATTTGAGTTCAACATGTAAGAAGTAGAAAGTACAGGTATTTGAGTTCAACATGTAAGAAGTAGAAAGTATAGGTATTTGTGTTCAACATGTAAGAAGTAGAAAGTACAGGTATTTGAGTTCAACATGTAAGAAGTAGCAAAGTACAGGTATTTGAGTTCAACATGTAAGAAGTAGAAAGTACAGGTATTTGTGTTCAACATGTAAGAAGTAGAAAGTACAGGTATTTGTGTTCAACATGTAAGAAGTACAAAGTACAGGTATTTGAGTTCAACATGTAAGAAGTAGAAAGTACAGGTATTTGTGTTCAACATGTAAGAAGTAGAAAGTACAGGTATTTGAGTTCAACATGTAAGAAGTAGAAAGTACAGGTATTTGTGTTCTACATGTAAGAAGTAGAAAGTACAGGTATTTGTGTTCTACATGTAAGAAGTAGAAAGTACAGGTATTTGAGTTCAATATGTAAGAAGTAGAAAGTACAGGTATTTGTGTTCAACATGTAAGAAGTAGAAAGTACAGGTATTTGTGTTCAACATGTAAGAAGTAGAAAGTACAGGTATTTGTGTTCAACATGTAAGAAGTAGAAAGTACAGGTATTTGAGTTCAACATGTAAGAAGTAGAAAGTACAGGTATTTGTGTTCAACATGTAACAAGTAGAAAGTACAGGTATTTGTGTTCAACATGTAAGAAGTAGAAAGTACAGGTATTTGTGTTCAACATGTAAGAAGTAGAAAGTACAGGTATTTGAGTTCAACGTGTAAGAAGTAGAAAGTACAGGTATTTGTGTTCAACATGTAAGAAGTAGAAAGTATATGTATTTGAGTTCAACATGTGAGAAGTAGAAAGTACAGGTATTTGAGTTCAACATGTAAGAAGTAGAAAGTCCAGGTATTTGGGTTCAACATGTGAGAAGTAGAAAGTACAGGTATTTGGGTACAACATGTAAGAAGTAGAAAGTACAGGTATTTGTGTTCAACATGTAAGAAGTAGAAAGTATATGTATTTGTGTTCAACATGTGAGAAGTAGAAAGTACATGTATTTGTGTTCAACATGTAAGAAGTAGAAAGTACAGGTATTTGAGTTCAACATGTGAGAAGTAGAAAGTACAGGTATTTGTGTTCAACATGTAACAAGTAGAAAGTACAGGTATTTGAGTTCAACATGTAAGAAGTAGAAAGTACAGGTATTTGTGTTCAACATGTAAGAAGTAGAAAGTACAGGTATTTGTGTTCAACATGTAAGAAGTAGAAAGTACAGGTATTTGTGTTCTACATGTAAGAAGTAGAAAGTACATGTATTTGAGTTCAACATGTAAGAAGTAGAAAGTACAGGTATTTGTGTTCAACATGTAAGAAGTAGAAAGTACAGGTATTTGTGTTCAACATGTAAGAAGTAGAAAGTACAGGTATTTGTGTTCTACATGTAAGAAGTAGAAAGTACAGGTATTTGTGTTCTACATGTAAGAAGTAGAAAGTACATTTATTTGAGTTCAACATGTAAGAAGTAGAAAGTACAGGTATTTGTGTTCAACATGTAAGAAGTAGAAAGTACAGGTATTTGTGTTCAACATGTAAGAAGTAGAAAGTACAGGTATTTGAGTTCAACATGTAAGAAGTAGAAAGTACAGGTATTTGTGTTCAACATGTCAGAAGTAGAAAGTATATGTATTTGTGTTCAACATGTGAGAAGTAGAAAGTACAGGTATTTGTGTTCAACATGTAACAAGTAGAAAGTACAGGTATTTGAGTTCAACATGTAAGAAGTAGAAAGTACAGGTATTTGTGTTCAACATGTCAGAAGTAGAAAGTATATGTATTTGTGTTCAACATGTAACAAGTAGAAAGTACAGGTATTTGAGTTCAACATGTAACAAGTAGAAAGTACAGGTATTTGTGTTCAACATGTAAGAAGTAGAAAGTACAGGTATTTGTGTTCAACATGTAAGAAGTAGAAAGTACAGGTATTTGTGTTCAACATGTAAGAAGTAGAAAGTACAGGTATTTGAGTTCAACATGTAAGAAGTAGAAAGTACAGGTATTTGGGTTCAACGTGTAAGAAGTAGAAAGTACAGGTATTTGGGTTCAACATGTAAGAAGTAGAAAGTACAGGTATTTGTGTTCAACATGTAAGAAGTAGAAAGTACAGGTATTTGTGTTCAACATGTAAGAAGTAGAAAGTACAGGTATTTGTGTTCAACATGTAAGAAGTAGAAAGTACAGGTATTTGTGTTCAACATGTAACAAGTAGAAAGTACAGGTATTTGTGTTCAACATGTAAGAAGTAGAAAGTACAGGTATTTGAGTTCAACATGTAAGAAGTAGAAAGTACAGGTATTTGGGTTCAACGTGTAAGAAGTAGAAAGTACAGGTATTTGTGTTCAACATGTAAGAAGTAGAAAGTATATGTATTAGTGTTCAACATGTAAGAAGTAGAAAGTATAGGTATTAGTGTTCAACATGTAAGAAGTAGAAAGTACAGGTATTTGGGTTCAACATGTAAGAAGTAGAAAGTACAGGTATTTGGGTTCAACATGTAAGAAGTAGAAAGTACAGGTATTTGTGTTCAACATGTGAGAAGTAGAAAGTACAGGTATTTGGGTTCAACATGTAAGAAGTAGAAAGTACAGGTATTTGTAGTTCAACATCTAAGAAGTAGAAAGTACAGGTATTTGTGTTCAACATGTAAGAAGTAGAAAGTACTAGGTATTTGTGTTCAACATGTAAGAAGTAGAAAGTACAGGTATTTGAGTTCAACATGTAAGAAGTAGAAAGTACAGGTATTTGGGTTCAACATGTAAGAAGTAGAAAGTACAGGTATTTGGGTTCAACATGTAAGAAGTAGAAAGTACAGGTATTTGTGTTCAACATGTAAGAAGTAGAAAGTATAGGTATTTGTGTTCAACATGTAGAAGTAGAAAGTACAGGTATTTGTGTTCAACATGTAAGAAGTAGAAAGTACAGGTATTTGGGTTCAACATGTAAGAAGTAGAAAGTACAGGTATTTGTGTTCAACATGTAAGAAGTAGAAAGTACAGGTATTTGTGTTCAACATGTAAGAAGTAGAAAGTACAGGTATTTGAGTTCAACATGTAAGAAGTAGAAAGTACAGGTATTTGTGTTCAACATGTAAGAAGTAGAAAGTACAGGTATTTGGTTCAACATGTAAGAAGTAGAAAGTACAGGTATTTGGTTCAACATGTAAGAAGTAGAAAGTACAGGTATTTGTGTTCAACATGTAAGAAGTAGAAAGTACAGGTATTTGTGTTCAACATGTAAGAAGTAGAAAGTACAGGTATTTGTGTTCAACATGTAAGAAGTAGAAAGTACAGGTATTTGTGTTCAACATGTAAGAAGTAGAAAGTACAGGTATTTGTGTTCAACATGTAAGAAGTAGAAAGTACAGGTATTTGGGTTCAACATGTGAAGAAGTAGAAAGTACAGGTATTTGTGTTCAACATGTAAGAAGTAGAAAGTACAGGTATTAGTGTTCAACATGTAAGAAGTAGAAAGTACAGGTATTTGGGTTCAACATGTGAGAAGTAGAAAGTACAGGTATTTGGGTTCAACATGTAAGAAGTAGAAAGTACAGGTATTTGAGTTCAACATCTAAGAAGTAGAAAGTACAGGTATTTGTGTTCAACATGTAAGAAGTAGAAAGTATATGTATTTGTGTTCAACATGTGAGAAGTAGAAAGTACAGGTATTTGAGTTCAACATGTAAGAAGTAGAAAGTCCAGGTATTTGGGTTCAACATGTGAGAAGTAGAAAGTACAGGTATTTGGGTACAACATGTAAGAAGTAGAAAGTACAGGTATTTGTGTTCAACATGTAAGAAGTAGAAAGTATATGTATTTGTGTTCAACATGTGAGAAGTAGAAAGTACATGTATTTGTGTTCAACATGTAAGAAGTAGAAAGTACAGGTATTTGAGTTCAACATGTGAGAAGTAGAAAGTACAGGTATTTGTGTTCAACATGTAACAAGTAGAAAGTACAGGTATTTGAGTTCAACATGTAAGAAGTAGAAAGTACAGGTATTTGTGTTCAACATGTAAGAAGTAGAAAGTACAGGTATTTGTGTTCAACATGTAAGAAGTAGAAAGTACAGGTATTTGTGTTCTACATGTAAGAAGTAGAAAGTACATTTATTTGAGTTCAACATGTAAGAAGTAGAAAGTACAGGTATTTGTGTTCAACATGTAAGAAGTAGAAAGTACAGGTATTTGTGTTCTACATGTAAGAAGTAGAAAGTACAGGTATTTGTGTTCTACATGTAAGAAGTAGAAAGTACAGGTATTTGAGTTCAACATGTAAGAAGTAGAAAGTACAGGTATTTGTGTTCAACATGTCAGAAGTAGAAAGTATATGTATTTGTGTTCAACATGTGAGAAGTAGAAAGTACAGGTATTTGTGTTCAACATGTAACAAGTAGAAAGTACAGGTATTTGAGTTCAACATGTAAGAAGTAGAAAGTACAGGTATTTGTGTTCAACATGTAAGAAGTAGAAAGTACAGGTATTTGTGTTCAACATGTAAGAAGTAGAAAGTACAGGTATTTGAGTTCAACATGTAAGAAGTAGAAAGTACAGGTATTTGGGTTCAACGTGTAAGAAGTAGAAAGTACAGGTATTTGTGTTCAACATGTAAGAAGTAGAAAGTACAGGTATTTGTGTTCTACATGTAAGAAGTAGAAAGTACAGGTATTTGAGTTCAACATGTAAGAAGTAGAAAGTACAGGTATTTGTGTTCAACATGTAAGAAGTAGAAAGTACAGGTATTTGAGTTCAACATGTAAGAAGTAGAAAGTCCAGGTATTTGAGTTCAACATGTAAGAAGTAGAAAGTACAGGTATTTGGGTTCAACATGTAAGAAGTATAAAGTACAGGTATTTGAGTTCAACATGTAAGAAGTAGAAAGTACAGGTATTTGTGTTCAACATGTAACAAGTAGAAAGTACAGGTATTTGTGTTCAACATGTAACAAGTAGAAAGTACAGGTATTTGAGTTCAACATGTAAGAAGTAGAAAGTACAGGTATTTGGGTTCAACGTGTAAGAAGTAGAAAGTACAGGTATTTGTGTTCAACATGTAAGAAGTAGAAAGTACAGGTATTTGTGTTCTACATGTAAGAAGTAGAAAGTACATTTATTTGAGTTCAACATGTAAGAAGTAGAAAGTACAGGTATTTGTGTTCTACATGTAAGAAGTAGAAAGTACAGGTATTTGAGTTCAACATGTAAGAAGTAGAAAGTACAGGTATTTGTGTTCTACATGTAAGAAGTAGAAAGTACAGGTATTTGAGTTCAACATGTAAGAAGTAGAAAGTACAGGTATTTGTGTTCAACATGTCAGAAGTAGAAAGTATATGTATTTGTGTTCAACATGTGAGAAGTAGAAAGTACAGGTATTTGTGTTCAACATGTAACAAGTAGAAAGTACAGGTATTTGAGTTCAACATGTAAGAAGTAGAAAGTACAGGTATTTGTGTTCAACATGTAAGAAGTAGAAAGTACAGGTATTTGAGTTCAACATGTAAGAAGTAGAAAGTCCAGGTATTTGAGTTCAACATGTAAGAAGTAGAAAGTACAGGTATTTGGGTTCAACATGTAAGAAGTATAAAGTACAGGTATTTGAGTTCAACATGTAAGAAGTAGAAAGTACAGGTATTTGAGTTCAACATGTAAGAAGTAGAAAGTACAGGTATTTGGGTTCAACATGTAAGAAGTATAAAGTACAGGTATTTGAGTTCAACATGTAAGAAGTAGAAAGTACAGGTATTTGAGTTCAACATGTAAGAAGTAGAAAGTACAGGTATTTGGGTTCAACATGTAAGAAGTAGAAAGTACAGGTATTTGTGTTCTACATGTAAGAAGTAGAAAGTACAGGTATTTGTGTTCTACATGTAAGAAGTATAAAGTACAGGTATTTGAGTTCAACATGTAAGAAGTAGAAAGTACAGGTATTTGAGTTCAACATGTAAGAAGTAGAAAGTACAGGTATTTGGGTTCAACATGTGAGAAGTAGAAAGTACAGGTATTTGGGTTCAACATGTAAGAAGTATAAAGTACAGGTATTTGAGTTCAACATGTAAGAAGTAGAAAGTACAGGTATTTGGGTTCAACATGTAAGAAGTAGAAAGTACAGGTATTTGTGTTCTACATGTAAGAAGTAGAAAGTACAGGTATTTGTGTTCAACATGTAAGAAGTAGAAAGTACAGGTATTTGTGTTCTACATGTAAGAAGTAGAAAGTACAGGTATTTGTGTTCTACATGTAAGAAGTAGAAAGTACAGGTATTTGGGTTCAACATGTAAGAAGTAGAAAGTACAGGTATTTGTGTTCTACATGTAAGAAGTAGAAAGTACAGGTATTTGTGTTCAACATGTAAGAAGTAGAAAGTACAGGTATTTGTGTTCTACATGTAAGAAGTAGAAAGTACAGGTATTTGTGTTCTACATGTAAGAAGTAGAAAGTACAGGTATTTGAGTTCAACATGTAAGAAGTAGAAAGTACAGGTATTTGTGTTCAACATGTAAGAAGTAGAAAGTATATGTATTAGTGTTCAACATGTAAGAAGTAGAAAGTACAGGTATTTGTGATCAACATGTAAGAAGTAGAAAGTACAGGTATTTGTGTTTAACATGTGAGAAGTAGTAGTTGTCAGAAAATAAAATAGTGGAGTAAAGCACTGATACCAGAAACATGTACTTAAGTACGGTAACGAGGTATTTATACTCCACCTCCTTCCCACCTCTGGTCTGTAATTAGCACAATGGCCTCATTCCTTGGCTCCAGTCAGCTGGGTCACTGTGGTTCAGTAGAGAACAGACAGACTAGTAAAACGCTAGCAGATTACATGTGAAAAGAGAAATACTTGGAGAAAGAGAAGAGAAACTCTTGTCTCACTTTTACTACAGGTGTGGAGCAGAATATGTCTTGCCTACATTTTTTCTGATGTAACCTACCAGTTTCTCACTAGTGTCCAGCAATGTATTTCATAACCAATGTAATCAGAAATGTCCTCTTTTTGCCGGCGTAGTACAAGCATTGATCTTTCTACCGGTCATTGGCGCAGCGAGCGATTCGTGGCAGGGTCATTTTGGTCGTCGCCGGCCGTTTATCTGGGTGTTCAGTCTGGGAATCATAACAGGGCTGGAGCTCATGCCAGGGGCCGCGCACCTGTCCTCAAAACCCTGGCTGATATCCGCTCTGCAGGCTGGAGCTGTGTGTCTGACAGACTTCTGTGCGCTGGTGAGTTACAACCATTCACGTCTTCATTTGTGCACAACATTAACCCTTCAATCTAGATGTGAATAAGTTAAAGGGGCCCTATAATGCTTTTTGGGGTAGTCCCTTTCCTGTAGTGTGCTATTTAGGTTTCCGTGCATGTACATGGTCTTCAAAGGCTAAAATCTCCTTCTCTATTGGACTCCTTTGTTTACTTCCTGAACATAGTGACATCACTATGTAACACTCGGGCTCCTATTGGCTCGCGCTCCAATACATTGTAAGTGATAGGCGGGACATCACAACAAAGCCGGCCAGCTAACCAATCAGAGCAGACTGGGCTCTGGTTTCAGACAGAGTAAACAGAAAGGAGGTGCTGCAGCACAGGCAGTATGAGAAAAATAAAGAGCTTTTTGAACATTAAAGCATGGAGACATGTAGAGACACTACACACTGATATACACCTGAACATCAGCAGGAGAGGACTCTTTAAAGTAGAGTCACTACATACTGATATACACCTGAACATCAGCAGGAGAGGACTCTTTAAAGTAGAGACACTACATACTGATATACACCTGAACATCAGCAGGAGAGGACTCTTTAAAGTAGAGTCACTACATACTGATATACACCTGAACATCAGCAGGAGAGGACTCTTTAAAGTAGAGACACTACATACTGATATACACCTGAACATCAGCAGGAGAGGACTCTTTAAAGTAGAGACACTACATACTGATATACACCTGAACATCAGCAGGAGAGGACTCTTTAAAGTAGAGACACTACATACTTATATACACCTGAACATCAGCAGGAGAGGACTCTTTAAAGTAGAGACACTACATACTGATATACACCTGAACATCAGCAGGAGAGGACTCTTTAAAGTAGAGACACTACGTACTGATATACACCTGAACATCAGCAGGAGAGGACTCTTTAAAGTAGAGACACTACATACTGATATACACCTGAACATCAGCAGGAGAGGACTATTTAAAGTAGAGACACTACGTACTGATATACACCTGAACATCAGCAGGAGAGGACTCTTTAAAGTAGAGACACTACATACTGATATACACCTGAACATCAGCAGGAGAGGACTCTTTAAAGTAGAGACACTACATACTGATATACACCTGAACATCAGCAGGAGAGGACTCTTTAAAGTAGAGACACTACATACTGATATACACCTGAACATCAGCAGGAGAGGACTCTTTAAAGTAGAGACACTACATACTGATATACACCTGAACATCAGCAGGAGAGGACTCTTTAAAGTAGAGACACTACACTTCTGATATACACCTGAACATCAGCAGGAGAGGACTCTTTAAAGTAGACACTACATACTGATATACACCTGAACATCAGCAGGAGAGGACTCTTTAAAGTAGAGACACTACATACTGATATACACCTGAACATCAGCAGGAGATGACTCTTTAAAGTAGAGACACTACATACTGATATACACCTGAACATCAGCAGGAGAGGACTCTTTAAAGTAGAGACACTACATACTGATATACACCTGAACATCAGCAGGAGAGGACTCTTTAAATTAGAGACACTACATACTGATATACACCTGAACATCAGCAGGAGAGGACTCTTTAAAGTAGAGACACTACATACTGATATACACCTGAACATCAGCAGGAGAGGACTCTTTAAAGTAGAGACACTACGTACTGATATACACCTGAACATCAGCAGGAGAGGACTCTTTAAAGTAGAGACACTACATACTGATATACACCTGAACATCAGCAGGAGAGGACTCTTTAAAGTAGAGACACTACATACTGATATACACCTGAACATCAGCAGGAGAGGACTCTTTAAAGTAGAGACACTACATACTGATATACACCTGAACATCAGCAGGAGAGGACTCTTTAAAGTAGAGACACTACATACTGATATACACCTGAACATCAGCAGGAGAGGACTCTTTAAAGTAGAGACACTACATACTGATATACACCTGAACATCAGCAGGAGAGGACTCTTTAAAGTAGAGACACTACACACTGATATACACCTGAACATCAGCAGGAGAGGACTCTTTAAAGACACTACATACTGATATACACCTGAACATCAGCAGGAGAGGACTCTTTAAAGTAGAGACACTACATACTGATATACACCTGAACATCAGCAGGAGAGGACTCTTTAAATTAGAGACACTACATACTGATATACACCTGAACATCAGCAGGAGAGGACTCTTTAAAGGAGAGACACTACATACTGATATACACCTGAACATCAGCAGGAGAGGACTCTTTAAAGGAGAGACACTACACACTGATATACACCTGAACATCAGCAGGAGAGGACTCTTTAAAGTAGAGACACTACATACTGATATACACCTGAACATCAGCAGGAGAGGACTCTTTAAAGACACTACATACTGATATACACCTGAACATCAGCAGGAGAGGACTCTTTAAAGTAGAGACACTACATACTGATATACACCTGAACATCAGCAGGAGAGGACTCTTTAAAGTAGAGACACTACATACTGATATACACCTGAACATCAGCAGGAGAGGACTCTTTAAAGTAGAGACACTACATACTGATATACACCTGAACATCAGCAGGAGAGGACTCTTTAAAGTAGAGACACTACATACTGATATACACCTGAACATCAGCAGGAGAGGACTCTTTAAAGTAGAGACACTACATACTGATATACACCTGAACATCAGCAGGAGAGGACTCTTTAAAGTAGAGACACTACATACTGATATACACCTGAACATCAGCAGGAGAGGACTCTTTAAAGTAGAGACACTACATACTGATATACACCTGAAAAATAGCATAATAGGGCCTCTTTAAATTGGGCCCAATGTGAATCAATCAATCTAGGCTTGGTTTTAAAGATGTATTCACCAATGCATGTTCAATTGACCAAAAATAAGTGCTAAAGAATGTGCTTTACTTCATAAAGTATAATATTGAAGACTTCTATGAGAAACAATGTGGTTTCTACAGCAACGATTACACAAAACAGGACATGCTCAAAGAAAGAATACATATTAAAATGTTTTCTATATTTATATTTCTTGTAGGCAATCTTTTGAACTGTCTTCATGATCAGTTATTATAATAGTTAAATATTTGTCTACGTTATACATTATACACATTTTCCAAATACCTAGTTTGTGTAAAGCCAGTATGCAATCAACCAGATTCTGAATCAACATTTTTTGAAACCTTTTTAGTTTTTTAGATTAGGATTTGTATTAACCCTCGTGTTGTGTTCGAAAGCTGTTACCATTCATGGTGTTCACGGGTACATTTTGACCCATGATTTATCTCAGTCCAAAACACTCACAATTCAAATAATGAGTATCATCCAATATTTTTTTAACTACATCATGACTAACTTATAATACATTCATAACCGTACATTCCTGTTGTAATTGTATTTTATGGCCCCAAAACACATTACACCACATATTTAAGTAAAACATTTGATTAAATTCACTCATTATATTCCCTATAGTGAAGACAGTGGATAATTATGTTACCTGACTTTAATAGACTAATATTAGAATACAATTTCACCCAAAAAGTTGTTACAACTTTAAATTATTAACTACAGTAACCTCTGTGGTGTTACAGGTCAAAATGGACCCATATAGATCCATGCTAGAAAAAGGTAAAAAAGCTTTTGTTGGACAATGTTGTTCATGCCACAAGATGAAGTGTGTGTGTGTGTGTGTGTGTGGTGTGTGTGTGTGTGTGTGTGTGTGGTGTGTGTGTGTGTGTGTGTGTGTGTGTGTGTGTGTGTGTGTGTGTGTGTGTGTGTGTGTGTGTGTGTGTGTGTGTGTGTGTGTGTGTGTGTGTGTGTGTGTGTGTGTGTGTGTGTGTGTGTGTGCTTGTGTGCATGTGTTCAGCATAAGTTACCATGGAGATCTAGCCTGCTCAAAAGAGAACCAGCTTCGTAGGACCGGAAAGCCGGAGTTTCCCCTGAATTTAGCCGGCTAAGCGAAAATCCTGCTTCGTAGTATACCCCCCTGGTGTATGTTGCAGTGGATGAAGGGGGGGGGGGGGGGGGGGTGGGTCAAAGATGATTCTTGATTGGGCCAAATTTGACCCCGAGTCACCCACAACAATGCTGCTGGGAACACCAAATTATACACTTTTATTTAGAGACCTTGGCTAAAATGGTCAAAATCAGTTTTTTAGTGTTTATATAGTTGTTATCATGAAGCCTTGTTGTTGAGGTTTAGGATGGCAGCTTCTTCTTACGCTGCACTCGGAGAGAAATATTGGAGATGGAGACAATGAACTGTTTAGCCCTTGAGCATGATTTATTCCTCTGCTTCACAGGTGGTTCCTTCGCTCAGCCGAGCTAACTTAGAAGAGAACACACATAGACAGTGTACACGTGCATCAGGTGAACACACCCTCATTTACATGACGCAAGACTGGTCATTACGTAGCACGTAATACTACAGTGCCTCACCAGTCATGAACCTCACTGCAGAAGCGTGTGTCTGCATCTGTAGCCTGTTATTGTCTCATACCGCACTGTGAATGAATCAAAGTAAATATATAAGTGGTCATGAACACATCTGTCCATCAGACAGAGGGCTGCTGTCCCTCCTGTCATCATTAATGGACGTCTCTTTAAAATGACCGCTCAGAGGAGAGGAGTTCTCATTTCTCTAACCGCCTGCTGCTTCCCCTCCTCTCTCCTCGGTTCCCCTCCTCGGCTCGCATCTCCTGTGGGCGGGACAAAGTCTCGAGGATAGGAGTCGAGGAGGGGAGTTAGAGAAATGAGAAAGGGCCCTTGTTTCGTCCTCAGGCGGCTGGAACCCTGCTGGGGGCCCTGCTGTCAGACCTGTTGCCCCGGAAGGAGGACAACCAATGAGCATTTGCAGTAAATTCTCTGTCGACCAACTGTGGGGGGATGCCTAAGGTGCTAATTAAACCTTTCTATATACATAGAGGTAAATCTGGGATCAAATGTGTGTAACAGGGTCTTGAGCCTGTTTCTCTTCAGCGATTGTGATGTTTTGTTAAATGTTTGTAGCTACCACAAACATTTTAGTTTTTTTGGGGACAACATTTTTGTACCCACTACCCAATATTTGTCTTAAATATTTGTCCTTGTTGATGTTGCAAATGGAGCTGCTGTGATGCAAGAACAATGTCAGACTCGATCTGACAATAAAGTCATTTTGTATCGTGATTGTGAATTGTAATTCACACAACACATCAGTTTTTCCTTAGCCCCGCCAACAAATTCCTGCTGTCGGCTCACTCAAATGAATGAATGGCATACTCCAACTTGGTGAAAACATGTGCATGGTTTACTAAAACACAACGGAAACCAGATTATAAAATAGTCTAACTGTCTGTTACTGTTGTTGGAAACGTACCTAAAATATACGTTTTATTGGCTTAACAATGTGATCGCATGATTCCTTCAGATATGATTGCAGACCTGTTGTACTGCAAGCTAGCTAACGTAGCTAACCTACTCGTTTCCTATAGCCTACACTGACACAAAACGTACACTTATCAAACAGACTCATTCTGCCAACCGTGACAGTTGGACAACTTTATAATCCCCGAACGTCACCAAGTGCTCCGGTCCCAGCTGTGTGCGTCACTTTTTAGTGTCCCCTGGTTTCCGTTGTGTTTTGGGCTTCTTGCAGGGCTTTGTATTTGCAGCGTTTGGTTTATACAGTGTGTGAAGTAAACGCTGCACATGTGTTGTCATGTTGGTGAAGATGTTTCTTCATTAGCATGTATTTTGGCTAGTGCTGTCAAAATTATCGCGTTAACGGCGGTAATGAATTTTTTGAATTAAAGGCGTTAAAATATTTAACGCATTTAACGCATGTGCAGAATGGCCCGCCCCATACGTGCCACCAGTGGCAGCGCCAGGGTATGGCTGGGGTAGGCTACACCCATACCAAGAAATGGCTTAGCCCCAAATAATGTCCGCCAACTCGCGCCGAGAATTGCACAGACAGCAGTTAGTAAGATTGATTTCAGCAGCCACTTGTCTGGAAATACCGAAGACCAGAAACGGTTTTGAAAACTTGTGTCACGTAGTGATGTCTTCTCAATAGAACATCTTTGATAATGTCTTCTGGCCAATCAGAATCAAGATAACGGCGTGGTGTTGTTGCAGGAAGTCCCGACGGAGAATACTTTTGCTGTAGTACAGGTAACAAATAACTGGTACGGAGGTTATGTAATCTGAAATGCGTCCCGTCACTTGTGTCACAAAGCGCATTTGCGTACCGACGTACTTGTGAAGCTTTTCCAGAAGGCGGTTAGATCCCCGGACGACAGAGTCGGTCTCCGTGTGCACAGACAGGCTGCTGTTAACGTCGGTCTGTACAACGGAACTGTGCCAAAACTATGCCAACCGGCTGCGGAGGTACTCCACTAGCCCCCCCCCCCCCCCCCCCCCCCCCCCTCTGTCGACTTTCCTGAAGTACTCCCCCGTTGATAGAAATCAACACGTAATGAATTAAGACCCCACGGTTTGATGATTGATAGGTGTGTGGGTTGTCTTTCATTTTGACACGCAGAACAATGTTATAATAAACATAGATACTGTGTTAAATGGATATATCCGCCTGCTTTCATTTATCTTTCCATTCCCAACAATATACATAAATAAATGGCATATTTTGGACATAGTTCGAATGGTGATTAATCATGATTAATTAATTTTTAAGCTGTGATTAATCTGATTAAAAATGTTAATCGTTTGACAGCCCTAATTTTAGCACATTTTACATTTACATCAGTTTTGAAAGTTCAGCTGGTTTCTCCTAATGTAAGTGTTGTGGGCTGTTATAACTGCTGTCAACCACTGTATATCATTTTGCCTATATATAACTCTAAATCCAGATATGTGATTTCTGCCGTGAACTGGAGCCAAGCAGACATTTCAATATACCTGGGAGGGCTGGAGAGTGGAGACCTTCATCTTATCCCTGTTACCACCCTCGTCTTCTTCAGCTGCGTTCTCACCACCGTCTTCATCCCAGAGAAGAAAGAAACCAGAGGAGGAGGGAGTACGGAGCGTCCACACTACAGCTTCAAAAAAAGCTTGGAGCTGGGCGTGTCTGAAGCTTGGGGATTTTATTCAAGCAACACGACCAACAACCAATCACATGAATCTCCCGCCCCCGACATACAAAGCAAAAACCCCCGGGGATTTTATGGGAGCAATATATATATATATATATAAACTCCCCAAACAGGCGAAAACCTACCAGTTTGCACCACACTTTATGTGCAAACCTTTTTTCACTTTATATTTTAATATCATTATCATTTATTTCTGTTCTGTTTATTGCAGCTTTAAGTTAATGCTGCGCATGTTTCATCAAGTTGGTGAAGATGTTTCTTCATTTGCATTAGTTTTGGCACGTTTGTGTTTTTATGTTTACATTGTTTTTGAAGTGCAGTGGGTTTATCCTAATGTAAGTGTTTTAGGCCGTTGAAGTGGGTTTGTGTCGGTCACCGTACTTTTTCCTTAATAATAATAATAATATATTTAATTTATATAGCGCTTCTCATCTGCCAAGACAAATCTCGAAGTGCTAAGTCCTTGGTAGTATTTCTATTCGCTTAATGCAGCTAAAGAAATTCTTGCATTTTGTACCATGTGTGGGAAAATACTGTACATTAAATACAAGGGAAGAGAAGTTAAAAAAAGTTTTTTCTTGTAAAAAAAATACTGTTAACCTTTAAAACGTATTGCGACGTTGTTGTTTTTTTATTAAGCATTTCAATGTCATTTGCATTTGAAAACTAGATAAACATAATATTTCAAAATTAAGTAAGGTTGAATGGCCAAAGTCTGGACAAATTATGTTGAATATAGCGTAAAATAATAATAATAATAATAATAATAATAGGGCCTCTTTAAATGTAACTGTGTCCCCTGCAGGTGCTGCTGTCGCTGTGCCAGGGCTATATCGTGCAGCTGGCTCGCACTGTGAGGGCCTACATGGTCTCCGGCTGCTGCTTCAGCCTGCCGGCCTTTCTCTACTCCACCAAGATGCTGACCTCCAACACTGACCGTCACTCTCCAGAAACTGCTCTCCTTGCTGTCACTGAGGAACTGCACACTGCTAAAGCAGCCTCCCTCTCCTCTGTCATCATCCTGTTGGACCTGTCTGCTGCATTCGACACGGTGAACCATGAGATCCTCCTTCACACTCTCCAAGAACTTGGAGTTTCAGGCTCTGCACTTTCCCTCCTCACCTCCTACCTCAAAGACCGCACCTACAGGGTTACTTGGAGAGGGTCCGAGTCCGACCCTTGTCAATTAACTACAGGGGTCCCTCAGGGCTCTGTCCTCGTTCCCCTCCTCTTCTCTCTGTACACAAACTCGCTCGGATCAGTCATTAGCCCGCATGGTTTTTCATATCATTGCTACGCTGACGACACTCAATTAATTTTGTCTTTTCCCCGCTCAGAGACCCAGGTCGTCGCACGCATCTCTGCTTGGCAGACATCTCTCAGTGGATGTCTGCTCATCATCTCAAGCTCAACCTTGACAAGACTGAGCTGCTTTTCCTTCCGGGAAAAGATTGTCCCACTCTTGACCTGACAATCAACATCGGCACCTCTATTGTTTCCCCGACTCAGACTGCAAGGAATCTGGGTGTGATCCTATAACAAACTGGCCTTCACTGCAAACCACTGGCGTTTTCTCCTGGAGGCCAAGGGAAGCCAGGCTTCCCCTGTTTTTTCGGATTGTAGTTATAATTTTAATAAATAAATAAAAACACTTTGTTTAGTTTTCGGAAATTCTTTGTTGTGTGTTGCTGCCGGCCCGTCTCTCCCCCATTCTCATTGAGTATTTTACAAAGAGTGAAACAGCGCCCCTGTAGATGTTATGGTGAAACAGTAGATTGCACTCTCTGTTGCGAGAGGAGGCCAGCCGAAATTGGCTTCCCTTGGTGAAAAAAAAAGGAGGGATTGAGCAATCAGACAAGGCTCACATCATGCCCCTGCCAACCTGTGATTAGGCAAGGCCATGCCAAGGGAAGCCAGAGGCGGCTGGCTTCGCATCAATTTAGTGTTGCAGTGACACGTCCTAAAACCCGGAAGTAAGCTGCGCTCGGTTTTCCTCATGTTTCCCTCAACAAAAAAGCAATGGGATTTCTCCATAGGATTTTGGAAAATAGCTCGAAATAAGGTCAGTGGAAAACCAACCTGTTAGATAAATGCACATTTTGTTCAGTCGGATAATATCCACATGTCTACTCTACTTTTTTAATTTTCGAATCATAAATCTAATCGATAGAAGATAGATAGCGTCACTGCACCACTCTCACCGCCGTTAGAAAGTAGCAAGCAACGCAAGGGCAATTATGGAGGGTGGAGATTTGGAGTATTTAATCAAAAATAATTGCACTAAACTTCCGCTACAGCAGCAACAACAACAGTCTGATGTTGGGTGTGAGAGAAACTCCTTCTGTAGGGAACGCATGTATTTTAGGCTTTGCAGACCACAAAAACCCATATAACACACTGCAGGAGAGGGAACGCCCCAAAAAGCGAAATAGGGCCTTTTTATGGAATCCTTCTATAAATTGTGCGACACACGCCGAAATGTGTAAACGGAAGCTATTTTTATATCCTTGTACAGTCAATGATAGGGACTTACATCCTGCTGTGTACTGTTGCTAAGAAACCACTGTGACACTAATGTCTGGTGCATTATGCTGCAGTCCTCTCCTTCATGCTTCATACTGTATGTGCGGTTTGTCTGTACTGTCAGTTAAAGCAAGCATGTACTGATGCTACTGAAATCAACCTTTAAAACCTGTTGTAATTACACTTAGTTAATGGCCAATGTGTGCTATCACAATGCAGATTATTTATTTATTAAAGCATTTCCCTGAGCCATTTGTCTCTTAAAAGGAGGAAACATCTCCTAATCCAGTTCTACACAGCCATCATCCAAAGCATCCTCACATCATCCATCACCGTCTGGTACAGCAGTTCAGACAACCTCTCCCGGAATAAACTTCAACGTATCGTCAATAAAGCATCAAAAATCCCCGGCAGTCCCCTTCCATCACTCGAATCACTTCACCACCAACGAACTGTCACAAGGGCAAAGAAAATCATTTCTGACCCCTCCCACCCAGGTCACCATGTCTTCCAACTTCTGCCCTCAGGGAGGCGCTACAGGTCACTGTCCACCAAAACCGCCCGCTTCAAAAACAGCTTCTTCCCCTTTGCAATACGGACACTAAATGGACTCTAAATAACCCCAATGAACAATAACAATCCACCACACCTCGAACTTTATGTTATAATATGTCTTTGCCCTGTGCTGTGTGTTGTACTGTTTATTGTCTGTTTATTGTATGTTGAATTGTATGGAACAATACTCTGCACTGAACACGAATTCCAGCCTGACTGTGTGGTCATTAAAGATTCTAATCTAATCTAAAGGTAATGCTCCTATATGCTGATCAATGTTGTTAACTGCATTTTTCATTCATAAGTTTCTATTTTTATTTTGTTCTTTTTGATTTTCTACAATCATTTATTTATTTTGATACTTGTATTCATTTATTTGAATGAAGTTCACTACAGGCAGAGTAGACGGTAACATTGTTAAATAAATGTTGTTTTGTGTCTCATTTTTTATTATTATTATTAATGTTATCATTATTATTTAAATAAGGATTACTATTATTATAAAATGGTTGCCTTTTATCAGATGCTAATACAGTATATCGGCATTGGTTGCTCTGCTCTGGATATTGATATAATTGAAACTGTAAAAATACAGAGATTTATGAAACAAAGTGTAGATTATAATATTATAATATTATTGCACCAGATTCAGAATCAAGGCTGCATATCCTTCACCATTTTGTATTCCCAAAAACACTGGCAGGTACGTTTCAAATAAATAATTATTATGATTTAACAGACAATTTAGTTTAGGATAATTGTTGCACTTACGTGTGTGTGGCCTTGCATTACTATACTTGTGGGGACCTAAATCTGTTTGCACAGTCACGTGTGGGGACTCGCCTCCCTTATGGGGACCAAATAGAGGTCCCCATAAGGGGAATCATTAATTTTAGGGTGAAGACTTGGTTAGGTTTAGGATTAGGGTTAGGCATGTGTTGGTTATGGTTAAGGTTAGGATTGGCTCCTCCAGTTCACGGCAGAAATCACATATCTGGATTTAGAGTTATATATAGGCAAAATGATATACAGTGGTTGACAGCAGTTATAACAGCCCACAACACATTAGGAGAAACCAGCTGAACTTTCAAAACTGATGTAAATGTAAAATGTGCTAAAATTAGGGCTGTCAAACGATTAACATTTTTAATCAGATTAATCACAGCTTAAAAATTAATTAATCATGATTAATCACCATTCGAACTATGTCCAAAATATGCCATTTATTTATGTATATTGTTGGGAATGGAAAGATAAATGAAAGAAGGCGGATATATCCATTTAACACAGTATCTATGTTTATTATAACATTTTTCTGCATGTCAAAATGAAAGACAGCCCACACACCTATCAATCATCAAACCGTGGGGTCTTAATTCATTACGTGTTGATTTCTATCAACGGGGGAGTACTTCAGGAAAGTCGACAGAGGGGGGGGCTAGTGGAGTACTTCGTGACCACAGAGTGTGAACGTTGTGATCAGCTGTTTTAGCGCAGTTCTCCAGTGAAGGGGGGAGTCTCCCTCCGCAGCCGGTTGGCGTAGTTTGGCACAGTTCCGTTGTACAGACCGACGTTAACAGCAGCCCTGTCTGTGCACACGGAGACCGACTCTGTCGTCCGGGGATCGAACCGCCTTCTGGAAAAGCTTCACAAGTACGTCGGTACGCAAATGCGCTTTGTGACACAAGTGACGGTACGCATTTCAGATTACATAACCTGCGTACCAGTTATGTGTTACCTGTACTACAGCAAAAGTATTCTCCGTCGGGACTTCCTGCAACAACACCACGCCGTTATCTTGATTCTGATTGGCCAGAAGACATTATCAAAGATGTTCTATTGAGAAGACGATCACTACGTGACAAAAGTTTTCAAAACTGTTTCTGGTCTTCGGTATTTCCAGACAAGTGGCTGCTGAAATCAATCTTACTAACTGCTGTCTGTGCAATTCTCGGCGCGAGTTGGCGGACATTATTTGGGGCTAAGCCATTTCTTGGTATGGGTGTAGCCTACCCCAGCCATACCCTGGCGCTGCCACTGGTGGGATGTATGGGGCGGGCCATTCTGCACATGCGTTAAATGCGTTAAATATTTGAACGCAATTAATTGAAAAAAAATGGTACCGCCATTAACGCGATAATTTTGACAGCATTACTTTAAACTTCTTCTTACCTTTAAAAGTCCGTCACAAACGGTCTATTATGCTGCAACTCTACAGCTCTGCTAGCCTTGGCGCTAACTTCCGGGGAACGATTGAGAGGCTCCACGATCCGCCATTGCTGTAAAAAAGTGATCCATTGGAGTGAACGGAGATGACGTAACTCTCAGTCTATATAGCGCTGGAACATATGTGCAAATATATTTGTATACTTTTATTTTGGATTTAGGGGAGTATTGTGTGGGTTGGCTAGCGAAAGCTCTGATGTGCTGTATTAATATTTTTTGCATTGGATATTTAGTTGTTGGAGACCCTCGAAAAAGAGATGGTTCATCTCAAGGGGCTTTCCTTAAATCAAGCTTGAAGTGACCATTCAAAGTGTACAGATGTACTTTGTGTGACTCTGCTGAACCACCAGAGGGCCTCTTTGCACAGAGCATCAGCCTTCCTTTAAACTACAGAACATTCATGTAGGAGTGGTTTCGGGGACGTGCCTTCAGTGTCGCTGCCCCCACCCTCTGGAACTCCCTCCCTGTTCAACAAAGCCTTCCAACATTAACTCACTCACCCCCCCTGCAATGGAACACTTCCATTTCTGCCGCCTTTTTATGTCGTGTGTATGTCTTGTTATATGTTTCTTTGTTAAGCGACCTTGGGTTGATGAAAGGCGCTATATCAATTATATTTATTATTATTATTAGTGGTTTTATAAATAATACTGAATATTAAAAACTCCCTTAGTAAGAGGATATTGTTTACTCAGGGCAGTTATACTTAAGTCCCCAAATGAGTGGAATTAATTGAAATTGTATTCATATAAATAAATAAAAATAGCAAAGAACATAATTGATATATCATGACGTCAATAGTAATACAAAGTAAAACAAAAAAGTAATAATAATAATAATAATAATAGACAGTCATAGAATGTGCACTTGAATCAAAAATGCATTAAAGTTAAAACACAATAATGTCCTCGCTGATACAGAAAATAAATTGTGACAGAAGATTACAAATATAAGACTTATAAAAAGAAGATATGATTGCTACTTTGTACTTAATAATTATAATAATAACTTAAATGTATATTGTGCATTTCATTAACCCACTGATGCTTATATTAGTTGTGCACATCTACTCCACTATTAATTTAATCCCTTTGGTTTCTTCACAGATGTGGATGAATGATGTGAAATCTAACCAAGTGTTGAATCAGACTTTAGTTCCACCTGGAGTAAATCCACCAGCTACCCTGCAGTCTACAAAGTACTTCAGACTAGCTGCACCTTCACCAGCTTTGAGAACACTTTCATGATCAATCATTATAAAACATATCATATATATTATTCTGAGATGGACCAATCTGCACAACGACTACTTTTACTGTCTTTCACTATATTTAGATGATAATACTTTTCTACTTTTACTTGAGTAACATTTTGAATGCAGGACTTTTACTGTAACAGAGTATTCCTACACTCTGGTACTTCTACTTTTACTCAAGAACAAGATCTGAGTACTTCTCCCACCTCTGCCTGTATATACTGTACAGTGTGAGTATTTTCTTCACTACAGGATGTTGTCAGAAACCCTAACCCTTTCACGGATAGAGGCTACTACAGTGGACAGCTTTTCAAAAGGTGTTTTCGGGCTTTGATGGCATGGTTGCACCATCAGCCACTACATAGGACCCTATTGTATCATCCCACACACTGCCACTCAGTGGAAGTATACTCACCCCCCTTCTTCGTCTCAGGGACAGTTGCTGCACGATGCAGGACAAACAGCCCTGAAGCAGATCTTAGTGGTTATTATTGTGTCCGTCTCATCAATCACTGTATCGTGTTTAGCCGCTGTACAGCAGAGGTGGAAGAAGTCCTCAGATTGTGTCCTTACAAGTTATACATAGAAGCCCTGCATTCAAAATGTCACTCAAGTAAAAGAACAACAGTACTAGCATCAACATATATTTAAAGTAACGACAGTAAAAGTAGTCGTTGTGCAGATTGGTCCATTTCAGAATAATATATATGATATGTTTTTGATCATGAAAGTGTTCTCAAAGCTGGTGGAGGTGCAGCTAGTCTGAAGTACTTTGTAGACTGCAGGGTAGCTGGTGGATTTACTCCAGGTGGAACTAAAGTCTGATTCAACACTTGATTATATTTCACATCATTCATCCACATCTGAAGAATATGAATACAGTCCCTCAAAGTGTTATTCAGTCGATCTTCTTAGTTACATCAATGGGTGTCTCCATTATTGTGTCCACCACATCAATAGGCTACACCAGGGGTTCCCAAAACGTTGCCATGCCAAGGACCCCCATATAGCATTATCCTCTGTTGCAATTTTTTTTTAAATGATGAGTACATTATGATGGAAAATATGATAAATTAATCATACAGCTTAATACATTTTCTTAATATATATTTGTATTAATAATTAATAATCAGTTATTCTTCTAAAAAATGTTTGTATTTATCTTTTGTTTTTCATTCATTACATTCATTGGGTCTTCTGTTATAAACATTCTTAACGCAATATTAAACAGTAATATCACCAGTAAACATATAAGTGATTTCTGTCTTTATAATATTATATAATTTTGAACAGTAATATGAACAGTTAACATATATTTTTAGCATTTTTTTAAAGCTACTTATGCCTTAATAATATTATATATAATATTCAACAGTAATATTAACAATAAACATATTTATATTCATATATATAAACATCAATATTTGCTACATCCGTGCTCTCATCCAGCTGCAGAGCGAAATATTCACTTGCTCTCACTTGCTCCAAAAGCTGAGCAGAGACTGAGGCCCAATCCCAAACCACTCCCTCCACCCTACCCCTCCGTGATGGAGTGAGTGAACTCCGTCTGTAGCCACACTCGCAGCTCAACGAGGCTCCTCCTGTCAGATGGAGGGAGTACATACAGCGGCCAGCTTTGGGACGGCCTCCCCTCTCTCCGGCAGAAACAGGAAATGCCGTAACTGTATGTAACAACGGTTTCAAATCAGTATCTCTTAGACAAAGAGTTTAAATGAATAACTCAAATAAAACTCCAAACATCTTTCATTGTGTCTCAAAGCTCTTTTAGTTTAAACCTGATGTTTATAAGCTTATTAGTTTTTGCAACGGTCTGTAAATATACACAACTTTATAATAAAATGCACACATTTACCTTTTTCTAGACTAAACACAGATTTGATCCTAAGTTAAAAACATATGGAGGTCATCATGAGGTTTGTTAACATCGCAGGTTTATCAGTGGATGTTTGCTGGAACTAATTGTTAACAGCTTGTTTCCTGACGGACACACCACAGCGTGACTCCGGTCAGGTAGAGACCGGTCTCAGGTCAGCACCGCTGCAGAACTCGCTGTTTGAGGGCTTGATAGCCCACTCCCCCTCCACACTCGTTGCTTTGGAACAGCCCTCAATATGGCGGAGCCTCCGCGTGAACGCGCAAACGGAGGGGTAGGTGTAGGGGTAGGGTGTAGGGGGCGGTTTGGGAATGGGCCTACGTTTCACTCTCAGTAGCGGCAGCTCGATTCTGATTGGCTTGAAGGGCGGTCGTGTGATTTAACAAAATATATATATATATTAATAAATAAAAAATATTAAAAGATTGGCATCAAAGTACATAGATTGACATCTACAAAAAAAAATGTAACTTTAAAAAAATAAATAATTCCCCTTTCCTTCAAACTTTGCGTGACCCTCCTCGCGGCCCCCCGGGGGGTCGGGGCCCCCACTTTGAAAAACACTGGGCTACACTGTATGGCAGTTAGTCGCTGTGCACAGTGATCTCGACATCAACACATGGTAGTCTTGAATTTATCGAGTGGCGGCCAATCAGAGCCGTCCTTTTAGGGCGAGCCTCCGCCGCGCTCGGCCAATCAGCGCCACGCAACAGGACCCGTGCCTCCAGAGTTGTGCAGCAATGCTTGTCACGTGACGCTGGGAAAAAGGAATGCCAACATGGACCCGTGGCAAGGACGGGATGTGAGCGTGCTACGACAATAACACGACGGAGGAACCCAGAAACGCGGAAAATAGAAGAACCCCTTCGACGGTGCGGCTCGTTCTCCACCGAGTTACTGCAGTACATTCACGGTAAGTCGAGCCACATATCCGGGATGCTGCTCGGTTAACTAGATATTTTGAACCGGAGACTCATGGATTCCTATGCGGGCGCATTCAGGCGGTTTGCCATGTTGTCGAGCGCCCTTTCTGGTAAAAAATAGTCATCGAGCGGTGTTTTCTGATTTCAATCCTCATGAGTTTAACACTTCCCCTCGACACACTCACACACACACACTCACACACTAATGGTCAAGTCAGCACGGGCCGTGTTTACCCAGCTCTGTGTAAAGTGTGTGAGGCCCTGCTGCAACATGTGCCTGCAATCTGACAGCAGAGCAACACACATCCTGTTGAAGCTAATGGGCAGTTCCACATGTGATATCTGCGGACCTGAAGGTGAACTACTGGTGGCTAACTAACTTAACTTAGAATTTGCATACCTTCTTTGCATTTTTCCATTCAACTTTCCATAATTGTCAATATGTTTTACCTCTGATACATTTTACAGTTCTATTTATACTAGACCAGTGCTAAAACATGTTTTTAATTATATGGAAGATAGCAGTTTATATTTGTAAAAAGTTAATTATAGTACTTTTCGCGGGAATATTTAATGGATTATCTAATTTAAAGTTGGGCCTGACCAAAACATGCCTCAACTTAAAGACGCATGCTTATTTTCAGGTGTTGTGCCTTTACTGTGACATGTTTACATGCTTCAAGCTTCAGAAAGCAATCAGTGCACAATGTCTTGCTCATTACAAAGATATACCCTATGTAATACACTTTTATGTAGATTATAACACCTAATAATGTAATGGTTTCCTGAAGATGTATAACGTGATCGAAAAAGTCCTGTATTGATATTGTAATGACGTTTTTTACTGATAATGTAATACCTAAGTAAATCATCAAAGTGAACTGTGGGTGAACAAAGTTACAAGACATTTCCATTAAAGAGGCCCTAGTATGCGTGTGGGGGTTTTCCCTCGACTGTAGTGTGTTGTATAGGTTTCAGTGCATGTAAATGGTCTGCAGAGGCTACAATCCCAAAGTTCCCTCCCACACACTGAATCTGGATCTTAAGTTGGCGTGACGTTGAAGCAGCGACCCTGCTGTAGTTCCGATAGCATAACGTTAGCATTTTGCTTCTTGCGACTAGATTTATGATTCGAAAATGATAAAAGTAGGAGAGACACGTGGAGATTATCCGGCTGACCAAAACGTGATCCGTCTCTTGAATGTGTTTCAAGCACAGACCTGATTCCAGCTACTTTCCAGAATCCTATGGAGAAATTGTTCGCATTGCGTTTTTGACGAAGGAACCGGAAGGAGTTACATCCGGGTTTTAGGACGCGTCACTGCGGTTCTCTCTGGACTCCTTTGTTTACTTCCAGAAACATAGTGACATAATAATAATAATGCATTACATTTTTTATTAGAGCGCTTTTACAGGTGCTCAAAGCGCTTTACAATTACACATATAAGAGTCATTACTGCGGACATTACCCATAGGAGCAGATGCGGCCTGACGCAGTGGCGGCCGAGGCGGGATTCGAACTGGAGTTCACCAAGGCCCCTTGATCTGATGACCAACGCTCTAACCACTGCGCCAAAACCGCCCCATCACTATGTAGCACTCGCTCTTCTATTGGCTAGCACTCACAATAGGCTAAGGAGCAGGAGATCTCTCAGCGATTGACCAATCAGAGCAGACTGGGCTCTGGTTTCAGACAGAGGGTGAAAAGAGGTGCATTAGAGCATGGAGACATGTAGAGACACTACATACTGATATACACCTGAACATCAGCAGGAGAGGACTCTTTAAATCTGGGCATCGATGTAAATTGCTCGTCATGCACTTTTACTTTCTGCTTGGTTGTTAAAAAGTACTCTTGATGTTGCCGTTGCAGGTTTCCGGGATCCTCTTCTGGATCGTGTTTCCTCGACGGCCCCTCCTCTCGTTGGGTCTGGATCAATGGTGTCTCTCAGCAGCAGAACGCTGAGTTTGGAGAATGACCTGTTCAGGGACAGCAGCAGCCTGTTCTCCCTCGGCCTGGGGGACAGCGAGGGGGGCAGCTCGGCCGGGGAGCTGGGGGCGATGCACCGAGGAGAGGAGGAGGAGGAAGAGGAGGAGGAAGAAGACGATGATGAGGACGAGAAGATGAGTCTGCACATCTTCCTAGGAGGTACTGGTCAGCCGATTAGAGATGTCTCGTGTATTGGGGTTAAAGTCCGGGGTCCAAAACTAGCAAGCCACGTGATACGGCCTGGATCCGTGGAATGCTCTGAATACTGGGTTGCAGATTAGAATTCCAGAAGGGGGGTTCGTTTAGCACGAAACACTTAGCTAAAGGATACGTTAAAAAAGAAAGTAGAAAGAAATTGAGGTCAAAGAAAACTATTTCTGCTATGAAGTCAGCAATGATTGAGAGACAGCGTGTCCGCCAGGGGGGCGTATTCGACCCCGTATTCAGCTCGGCGCGCCCTGACCTCGAGCCGAGGGCGTCCGCGAAGATCAAGAGTTTTTATCGCTTGGAATGACGAAAAGGAAAAAGGAGGGGCGAAGGAGTCTGGGGGGATTCTTTTCGGAGTATTGAAGATCGTTTCTCCGACATCGGCGGTGAGAGAACACGAGACGTGCACGATTAGGACGCGATGAGCGGGGGGGGGGGGGGGGGCCGGAGCCTCCCAGCGGCGAAACTGAGGCTCCGTGGGAAACCGTGGTAACATGAGGAGCCGAATGATGCGGCTCACTAACGTAAAGAGATGGTATCTATAAGGGCCGGCTCAATTCAAAATTCAAGCCCCCCCCCCCCCCCCCGCTCTCAGGGTGGACGCCCTCTCAGCCCTGGTCTGGCTGACACTGGTCGGACCCAAACATTTCAGATGTGTGTATCTCACACCTTAACTCATGTACCTTTGTTATTTTACAACATGTTTCTTAATGTCTTTCCTTTCTGTAAAGCACGTTGAATGCCTTGTGTTGAAAGCTGCCTTGTGTTGAAAGCTGCTGTATAAACGTGCCTCGTCTTGTCTAGGAGCGGAGGATGGCGATGAGGAGGAACCTGCGAGTCACGAGCCTCAGCTGCCAGATTTCCCTTTCCATCCCTCTTCCCCGTTTTCCCCCACGCTGGAAGACATCGAGGAGTTCTTGAGGGAAAAGATGGAACTTGTCAAAGAGGGTCTTCTTGTCTCAAAAGACGAGGGTCTTCTTCTTATTCCAAAAGAAGAAGCGTCCCCTCTGCCATGCAGTGACTCTCCATCCTCCACTTTGACACCCGAAGCCTCCTCAGACACTTGCCGTGATCAAGGGAAGGTTGCTTCTCATTGCACTTCAAGTATCCTTAAGGAGGAAATCAGCGCAGAAGACCACTCCCCTTCTGCTCAACGTAACCCCTCACCTTCCTCCCAGATGCTCCTTGGTGCCCCGTTGGTTCTGCAGCTACAGCCCCTATCTCCAACGCCCGCTGGCTCTCCTCCAGGGGCCCAAGGTGGCATCTGGCTCACTCACCTGGTCATGGGCCTCCAGGGTGCAAGAGGACAAAATGTCACCCTGCTGAACCCCACCGCCACCCTGTTGTCTCTAAACAGCGGAGACAACAAGTCAGCTGACCAGAAGTACGTGAGGATCGCCCCGCTGCCCTTCACTATGAGAACTCTAGAGATCAAGGGCCTGACGGGGGTTGGGGGTCAGGGCACTGAGCTGTTGAAGGCCATGACCCCCCGGGTGAGCAGACTGCCGCCCACAGAGAGGGTCCACAAGTGCTCCCACCCCGGCTGCGGGAAGATGTACACCAAGAGCAGCCACCTGAAGGCGCACTTCCGCCGGCATACGGGAGAGAAGCCGTACACGTGCAGCTGGCCCGACTGCGGCTGGAGGTATGTAGCCGGATGAAATCATAAAAATACACTTTATTTGTATAAGATAAGATAAGACTGTTTTTATCCCGAAGGAAATTGTTGTGCCAGTTACAGAAATACAATATCTACAGGAAACATAGACGGGCACATAATGAAGTACATATTAACAGTATTTAGTAGTGCAAAAAACGTAGTGGCAGACACGTAATTTCACGTTATTATAGAACATGATTAATAATAATGATATTGCACATGTTGTATAGCAGCGAGTGTTTTGTAATGATGGTAATGATATTTATATTACCTTTCAGCCCAAAGTGCTTCTCAGAGCAACAAGGAAACATGACAACAATATTAAAATAAATAGAGAACAAGATTAAAACATCAACAGTGATCCTAATGAAATTCCCTTCTGAGCGGAGAAGAAATGAAAATAGGTTCAAATAAAACAATTTAAAAAATAAATAAAATAAAAGCGAAACTGAAAAAAGACAGTAAAACATGGACAATCATTTAGTTTAAACATTTCAAGGCAGTGTGCTGTTCTAAGATCCACGGGGAGGAGGCGGTTCCGTGATGTTTGCTAACGGCTAACGGCTAAGATCAACATTTCAAAAATACACCCACGTTTAGCCATTTCTTATTCCATCGGTTCAAGCAACGGGCTGCGATGTAATGATGCAGGGACGAGTCTTAAAACCCAGAAAGGAGTTCGCATTTTACCACCTCGGGTTCCTCTCATTTCAAACCTTTATTTACCCAGGTGAATCCCAGTGAGACCGTTGATCTCTCTTTCAAGGAAACAAGGAGGGTTCCCTCGTCTCAAAGTCTTTTGCACGTGTTTTTGGTTTGATGCCTGACATGAGATATACGGTGAACAAAAGCTTAATAGACTTTTTGTCCGACGACAACAAATACGTCAGTTAATACCCCGCTCGAGGATATTACCGAAGCTTCGATGCGCCAGTTGCTAACACTACGACGAACATTAGCCGCCATTAGCTTAGCGGTGGTGACATGAAGTCATGTGATCGTTGTGTAGTTCGTTCATAGCTTAACGCTAGCTTTTTACTTCTTCCGATCGCATGTACGCTTCAAAGATCACAAGGGGGTGGAAAGACCTTGGTAATGATTATCTTATTTTAGCGTATTTTATGAAATATACCGAAATCCACTGGAAAAATCCCATTGCTTTTTGACGAGGGAACCAATACGATGCTTGCTTCCAGGTCGGCCTACAAAGAAACGTCATCCATGCACCACTCTATTCTGATGCTCTCATTATGATAGATTACTAAGCCAGGCATATGTAGACATGTGTCTTTGATTGTGTGTATATAGGTATTAGGGGTGTAACGGTTCGCAAACATTTCGGTTCGGTACGTACCTCGGTTTTTAGGTCACGGTTCGGTTCGGTACGTTTTCGGTACAGCAGAAAAGATTATCACAAAACATAAAATATTTGTTGTTGTTTTTTAATTATTATTAAACTGTGAATAATGTATTCACTCAAATAAATACAAAATATAATAAAATAAACATTAAGGTGCAGCATTTCGATGAACTGAAATCATCTGTCTTTGAACTGTACTGTACCTAAGCAGCCAGTTTGACATTAGGACTTGTCATTGTATTTTCATGTTGTTCTAAAGAAAGATGAACTTGTCCACATGGCTGCTGAAAGGGCAGATCAGCTGGCACTAGCAATGTCTCCTGCTGTGGAGAACACCCTCTCGCTAGGGACAGAGGCAGCAGATACAGCCAGGTAGCGCTTTGCTAACATGGCAACATAAGGATATTTGGCGTTTGTAATAGCTTTGGCTCGGTCTGAACTCTCTGCGAGTGGTGGAGGCTTAAATGCTAGCGGGAGTTGGGTTTGCACTTCAGTCTTTTGGTACCGGTGATATTCACGTTCAAGTGATGCCTTTTCAAGAGTGTGCAAGTTTGATGTATTGCCAGCCGCGTAACCAATGTTAGTTGAACAATGCCGACAAACAGCTTTGGTTCGGTCCACCTGTCTTTGTCCGTCATCCTTGTGTGTAACTGCGAAACCAAAATGTTCCCAAACCGGAGACTTCAATGATGCTGGAGGATTTTAGAGCTCAACTTTATCTGCGTTCGCCGTTTCGACAGTTCCTCAAATTACTGACTACATTTGAACGCATCCCTGTGACCAGCTCTCATAGTATGCCTCTCGTCCAATGAGATGACTTGCTCGCTCTATGGCGCGTTGAGCCCAATGTGAGCAAATTACTCCAAAAAGTTGTTCACGTTCTAAATGTTTTACTTTTAGCGTTATATTCGTTCGATACACACGTGTACCGACCCGAAGGGCCCGTACCGAATAATTTCTGTATGGGTACGTGTACCGTAACACCCCTAATAGGTATATAAATATTTGCATATATATTTGTATTCAGGATTGTGGGAAACGGTCTCTCTGTCTGGACACACAAGCTGGAAGATTGACAATAAAGTTGACTTTGACAGTTGGCTAATTTGGACAAGAATGTGGTGTCTTTTCGTCCCAGTGTTCCTGACTCCGCCTTCCTGCTCTTTTGTCGCCAGGTTTTCCCGATCTGACGAACTTTCCCGCCACCGCCGCTCTCACTCCGGCATCAAGCCGTACGAGTGCTCCCTCTGCGAGAAGAAGTTTGCCCGCAGCGACCACCTGTCCAAACACACCAAGGTCCACCGCAGCTCCAGACCCGGCAGGATGCTCAAGGCCGCCATGTGACGCTCTGTAGCCTACACACCCCGGAGGAGGGGGTCCGGGTCGCCCTCAGGATATTTCTGGTGCTTCACAAGCAGAACTTTTAAAAGAACTGTGAGAGCTGGACGCTGTTTCTTCCCCTCCTCCCATTTGGCTTCCCCCCCTGCTGTTTAAATGTCACTGTTCCTTCTGAGCATCTGACTCTCCTCAGGAAGCCCCCATCTGGAAGTGGATTTCCTGGCACACAATGCGAAACACCGAACAGGAGACCGTTTTCACCCCTCTTGCAAACCACTCAAGCTAACCTGCTAGCTGCTGTTCAAGAAGCAACAGGAGTGTCTGTGACTCTAAAATCCTCTTTTTACTTCCTCGAAGCCAAACTTCAGGGCCCATGAATTAAGCTTCAATTTGTATACGCTGTTGAAAGGACATTTTAATGTTCATGTGTCTCATCATACGACACGTGGCAGTGGCAGAGCGTGACGGCCATCCCATGAGGGTGCCATTCTGCTCTCCCCTAAGCGCTTTCCCGCTGAATGAACTCTTCTATTATGAGACAACGCGGAGACATCGTCAGACTTACTTTTTGGCCAAACTGAGAAAACTTCCGATGTTGAACGCATCCCACCCTGGCCTTCGTTGCACTTGTCCAATCATAATCCGCCTCGTTTGACCCCGTATGCCTTTTCTCTCAGTTCACTCTAATCTCTAACGATGCCTTTGTACATTTCACAAGACCACCTCACTCGATCCTACGGTTATCACACGACTGCTCTTATTTGACTGATTGGGAACGGGGAAGTTGACAAACCAGAAAACCCTGTTCTGGCCCAGCTTGAGCACGAAAGCGACACCCACGACAGTTTTAAAGCTCTTTTGTTCTGGGAAATCCCCTTGCTACCATTGTGCAGCCGACCTCTGTCTGGCCGATCGCAGCTACTACTACTACTGTTATGTTTGGGCTCAACGGTGCAAAAGTGAGGCGAAACAGTTCCATGTATGTTGGTTATAGTAGCAAGAGAAGCTAGTAGTTTAAACAGCTGGATAGGCAGCTAACATAATCATCTGTATTAGCATACCCATAAACATGTGTACCGTAAAGGACAAAGATAACATGTACAGCTTGTAGCCTTTATATATAGATGTGTGTTTTTTTTAATCGATGAGGATTTTTCAATCAGTGCATTAAGCTATTCAAATGTGTTTCCGGAGAGGGGGCTTTTGGTATTTGTATGTTTGATTGTAGCGTGATCAATCTGTGGAATGTCCGACTGATGACGGTCTGGGATTTGGAGTCCCATTCACACCCCATTTAAGCTGACTCTCAAGTGCACTTGTGTTGGTGGAAAGTGAGAGAAACAGTCATTGTGCTCTTATGGCGGTTTCATAACATGTATACCTTTGGAACGGTAAAATGCCAAAAAAAGATTATAAATATTTCCTACGGAACTGTGCAAATCAGTCACTATTATCACGTGTTCTTTAAAACACGTCGGTGCTTGTAAAGCTACCAGAGCTCCACATGAAGAGACTGGATTCATCACGCTTCACAGAACTGACTCGTCTCTGTCGAAGCAGCACTCACTGCTACAACATGTAGGCTAACCTAACTTTAATTTCTACGGGCTTTGGATCAACTGAAAAGCAGAGCACTACCTGCATGTAGCGGTGTACATTTACACTTCCTCCATATCTCTTAGCATAATGGATACATTGTGGTGCACTCCTGTTTGATAAGCAAGCCATGCTTAGTAAGGTAGGAACCCATCGAAGGCAGACAGACGTGTTTATCTGTCTGAACCGATGCTGTCTTTGTGTCTGAGCCTCCCCAGGCAGCTTCTACTGACCTACATCCAGGCCTGTGTTCCCTAATCATCATCCAATGCTCTCTCTATCTATCGCTACGTCCCTCTGTCAGTCTCCCTTCTCTCTGTCATGCCTGTTTATCTGGTTCAACACAGGCTTTATTTTAATTTTATTTTGGAATACCAGATATGCTATTTTCCTATTTGCAAAAATAAAAAAGCAAAAAATGAAATCTTTCCCTTTGTTGTTATTTCAAGGCTTTTATTGTCGTCCGAGCATAGCTGCAGTGTGTGTCGATGGACATCTTAGGCCTAACAGTAGTCCAATCCACTCCACTTTATTTATATAGCACAGTTTAAAAACAGAGGGTTTGCCAAAGTGCTTCACAATGAACATAACATTATAATAAAATATAATATTACACGAATAGATAAAAAAAGCACACATAAGAATAAATACAAGGCACATAAAGGCTATGGACAGACAGTGAAAGCATACAAATAGGTATGACATAGCTCAGACTGACTGGTAAGCGAGGGAACAGGTGGGTTTTTAGGTGGGACTTAAAAGCTTCAAGAGTGGGCGACAATTTTACATGAGGGGGGGGGGCAGGTCGTTCCAGAGCCTGGGGGCTACCAATGAGAACGCTCGGTCTCCCCTGGTCTTTCTCTTTGTTTTTGGGACTACAAGCAGCAGCTGATCAGCCGACCTCAAAGCCCAAAACCAACCAAACAAACGTGTCAGAATCGATATACTGGATATACGTGGCTTGAAACCACGCTGAAGAGGACACATGGACTGTGTTGAACTAAACAAGATGATGTGCAATAGGAGCTGAGGTTAACTGAAGAATCAAGTGCCTCGAGCGTCTTCTTTCACAGTACACACAATGAGCCTCATTCAGGAAGCGAAGTGCAAACACATTTGTTATTTATGTTCGTATCCACAATGTGTTTCTTTGTAACTTTTGATTCCAGGGATTAACCAATGTTTTTTTGAAGAGAACGAGGATCAAAAAACATCTGCAAATAGTTTATCACGCTGCTTTTTGATTTTAAGGCACAATATCGTTCTGTATTCCATTTCTGGGATGTGCCAGAGTATTTGCACATGGCACAACACCGGTCTTCACATATTGTTTTATATTATAAATGATATCATGATTGATGATATGATGATATATAAGCGAAGGGTTATTAAATGTTAATTGTGCCGTTTCTTTGGGAGTTTAAGATAAGATCAAATAAGAAGTACTTTATTGATCCCAAGTTGGGAAATGTTTGTGTTGCAGCAGCATAAAAAGACATGGCATTCTCAAATAAAATTAAAAGACTTGAAATAAACATTTTAAAATGTCAACATCTCAATAGCAATAACATATTGGCCGTCCTGCTCAAGGTCATAATGTTAATTAGAAATGCACAGTGACAACATATAAACATATGATATACATAAGTATGTGAGTAATGGAATATCAAATATAAGATTGGATATAAATATGAAATGTACACGATTTAGAGTCCAGTTGTCAAAGAGCAGATAGTGCAACAAGTCCTCCAACTCATACGACCAAATAGGTCGAGCCACGTTTTAAAGTGTAGCACCTCTAGTGGTCGTGTAAGGAACAACATGCTCCCGTTTATTCACAAATAACCCTCTCTGGAAAGTCCTAAATTGTAGGATAGTTTGGCCATTAAAACGCTTTTTGATTAGATTTCTAGCGAGAAGTGTATGTTGTACTTTTAGTGATGCTGGGGTCAAAGGACAGAGGGTGTCAAATGTGAACCTTGCGTTATATAAATAAAATGTGATTGATTGATTGCTGCCTGAAAATGTTGAACTTCCCTCCATTGATCCAGCGTACCAACGTACGATACCGGCCTGCTGAGCCAATTGGTGAAACACTATCAAACCACCTCAACTGTTTACTTCTGTTGACAGCCATTTAATCTACCAGCTTGAAGTGTATGGAAAAAATGGTCTGAACTCCTGTCTGCTAATGTATCCAGTGACTGTCATTGAAATAATAATAATAATACATTACATTTATAAAGCGCTTACAAGCAAGTAAAACAAAATAACAACAAAAGTAGAAAGTGCTAAGCTAGGTGGAATAAGGGCAAGGGGTTAGTGGATTAGGAGTTGAAGGCAACAGGGAAAAGGTGAGTGTTGAGGGATTGTTTGAATGATGTGAGAGTGTTGGCGGATCTGACGTGGCTGGGGAGGGGGCTCCAGAGTGTGGGGGAGGCTGCTGCGAAGGCCCCGTCACCCCAGGTCCGGAGCTTTGTCCTGATGGGCTGCAGTAGGTTAGCTTCAGCAGACCTGAGGCGACGGGTGGGGGTGTGTCGTTGGATGAGGTCACAGAAGTAGGGGGGGGGGGTAGGGGGGGGCAAGGTTGTTGAGGGCTTTGAACGTGAAAAGTAATATTTTAAAGTCAATGCGGTGTTTGATGGGGAGCCAGTGGAGGTCATGGAGGATAGGGGTGATGTGGTCGGAGCGTCGGGTGGAGGTGAGCAAGCGGCAGGCCCGGCTCCAGGATGAAATTACTGAGGGGGCTGTTAACAAATCCGAGGGGGCGATTTTTAAAAATACTGGAAATGTAATGAATTGACACACCAAGCTTTTTTACTTCTCACTGCTCTACAATCTCTTTGCTTCTTTATTTTTATTCTGGATTTACCCCTCTCATGTTCTTTTCCTCTGATCTTTAATAATAGATAGTTGATAGATAGATGGCTGCACTTTGGTTAACAGACTAACATTGATTTCCTCAATTTATAAATGGACAGGCTCTGTAATTATACCATAACCTTTTCTCCTCTATCCCTTAACTCGTCTTCCTATACAGATGTACTTACCTCTAGTCAGGATTAAAGAAACATTAATCTGGTTGATTTTTAATTTTCAGGATTGAATGTTCAAATCAAGGCCTAAAACCTGGCATTTCATAAGAAAGTGACTAATATATAAACCGAATGTAATATTGGATCAAATACTACACCAAATGGACAGACACAGATTAAAAATAAAAATAAAGTCCCCTGGTTTGTCTCTAGAGTCTAACTGCCATGAGAAAAATCAAATCAATGTTCCAAAATCCGTCACTAGATGTCGCTCATTGTACCAATACGGTTGATATAATACATAACATATTATTATTATAGTAAAAGGGCTCGCTTTGGCAAAAACCTGATCCATACAGGCAGCCCTAATAATAACAAGTAACCATCATGTGTGGTGCTATCTGTGGTTGTCTGTCTTATTTTTTGTTGATGTCATATTGTTTTCACAAGAAGAAGAAATACGCTAACGCTACAAACTGGCACAACACTGTTACTTAGTGTTTACTGACATATAACATTTGATTTCACCTTGCTCTATTTTTTTTAATGCACGTTGTGGAAAATTGATGTAAGGTACTGTACAGAAGAAGTGAGGCAGCATATTTTTGGTATATTCATTTTAATGTCACCCATCTATAGGAGGTGTATTGCATCATGCTATCTCTAATATATGTGTGGGTTTATACATTCCTGTGTGTTAATAGTTGAAGGAACAAAAAGTACATTTTTCCTCTTAAATATAGAGGTTTTTTATAGATTCCTGAAACAATGTTCCCTTTTTCTTAAAAGTAAATTAGCGCAATAGTCTTTTTCTTTGACTTTTACCCGTTTATCAAAAGGGTGTTTTTAGGCTATTTTTGAAGAAGGAAGATGCAGAATTAATTGTGAGTTCTGTTTTGAGTGATCCTGCAGGCCTTCCCAACACCTGTGGCTTTCATAGCGGGAAAACATATGGACTATTGTGTGATAAGCTACATAATAAGAATGTGTTTTGCTTCAAACGGAAAACTGTTTGGTTCTCTGCTGCCCGCGCTGATTCCCTGTGAGACAGCGTTTTTGGTATCTCCCAAATGAAACTCCACCCCTTCCTGTTGGTGTTGGTATGAAGGAAGTTGTTCAGCTTGTTGTTCTCTCTCTCTCCACGCGCTGCTCAGACCGGAGGGTCTTGCAGTGCGTGAATCAGGGCAGGAGTGGGCCTACTCTTTTACATTACGGATATGATATGATATGGCTTTGTATGGTAATGTATTATATTGTATTGCATTATTACCTTTTATGATTAAAACAGATTTTTGTTTAACCCTCGTCCTGGTTGTTTTGAGTGTTCCTTCTTTTAAAGCAAACTCATAGGAACGGCGCGGAGAAGTACTATCTACTCCTTCAACGTTCAAAAACGGGAACATTTTTGGGAGTTTCAACCGGGTACCGGCCACCGAAAACGGGGACTCTGCCCGGAAAACGGGGACGTTTTGGTCACCCATCCGACTGTGTTTACAGCTAGCACACACGCTAACATTAAGACTACAAGCTCACTTGGGGTCAGTGGCGGTGCCAGGGTATGGCTGGGGTAGGCTACAGCCATACCAAGAAATGGCTTAGCCCCACCATGACAAATGATGTTAAAGTAAACAAATTAAATTAAATAATAAGCAAAATGCTAAATGTTGAGAACACGGCTTGCGAAAATATACGGGCGTGTCCACAACACACAAATTGATCCTGCTGTAACAATAAGTGCGCGTTACTGATGCAATATGTTTGAGACCATTTGGGGTTATGCTAGAAGAGGGGTGCAAGGAATAGTGGGGGAGTTTTATATACTAAAGGTGTGGAAATTCTCTGGCATTATAATATCAGCGCGGCCTTGGTCGGATCAAAATGCCTCTGAAATGCAATTTGAATAGAGTCAGACCTACAGCCAATCAGAGCAATGAAACGTTGGGTCTGCGTCATGCATTACTGATTGAGATCAGTATTCCCATTGGATCTTCAACGTGTACTATCATACGTCACGTTCACAGTGATCCCTTTTTATTTACTACAAGACAAATGTGGTTCGGGCACCTAGTTAGGATGCCACCTGGGCGCCTCCCTAGGGAGGTGTTCCAGGCACGTCCAGCTGGGAAGAGACCAAGGGGTAGACCTAGGACCAGGTGTCTCTCTTCGCTGGCCTGGGAGCGCCTTGGGATCCCCCAGTCAGAGCTGGTTGATGTCGCCAGGGAAAAGAAAGTTTGGGGCTCTCTGCTGGAACTGCTACCCCCGCGACCCGACCACGGATAAGCGGGAGAAGATGGATGGATGGATGGACAAGACAAATGTGCCGTTTTATTTCATACAGTTCCATTTTGATTGAGACAGGGAAATAATCTAAACCTCGCGCATGGCGTTTCACTGTCAAGTAGTGTTAATTTCGTCAGCTATTTTTTAATTTAGTTTTAGTCGTAGTCCTGTATTAAATTTCCTTTTTAGTTTTAGTCATATTTAGTCATCTTCATCCTGTTTTTATTTAGTCAAGTTTTAGTCGACTAAAAGTCTGAGCATTTTAGTCTTATTTTAGTCGACTAACACAGTAAACATTTTAGTCAAGATTTAGTCGACTAAAAGTCTGAGCATTTTAGTCTTATTTTAGTCAAAGAAAACTAATTATTTTAGTCTACTTTTTGTCAATGAAAACGGTTGAGTCTTTTTTAGTCATCAGATTATATAGAACATTTCAGTCAAACTAGTCTAGCCAAAACCAATAATTTGTCATTTAGTATATAAATAAATAAGATTATATCTTGTCCTTATTTGATGAAAAACACAGGTTGAATGATTAAGAAAGCAGCTTTGCAGAGAGTATCAGGTTTGTGGTGTTTTTACCAGCTGTGTTTTGGCCACATTGCTTCCCTTCTGATGAAACAATGCATTCGCTTTTTTTCTCCGCCTCATTGTAGCGAAAATGGGCCCAAATATCACATCGTTTCTTTCTCCCAAGCAGTGGTGGCTTTAGACTTTTTCGTTGCCAGTCATTTTGACGGACAGGATCGTAACATTTCCGTCATAATCCATTATTATCCGTCGAGTGCACAATGTATCACTCACTCGCGCTGATGGGGGGGTATTCGGTTAACGCGAGTGCGACCACTGCTCCCAAGCCCTGTTGTTGCCATTTTATTTTCTGTTAAATAAGGTTAGTTAGACCATGAGTTAGTTAGACCCGAGTCTTCCTGACAGTTCATATTATTGTGCCGCTGCCCGGTGTAATTCAAATGTACCGCCGCGCGCAGCACAGAAACAGCTGCTGCTCTGCCGCAGCACCGGAAATGGAACTGCTGGGAGAAAAACTGACTATCAGAGATGTAACGTTTTCTTTGATAATATTTCGTCTCCTCATTTTTCGTCAACGAAAGTAAAGTAAAGAGATTTTGTCATAGTTTTTATTTAGTAAACTACATTTTCGTCTCGTCACTTTTCGTCAACGATATGGCATGATGATTTCGTTACAGTTATTGTTTACTGCCGTCGGTGCCGTCTCGTCATCGTCTCGTTTTCGTCATGGAAAAAAAGGTCGTTGACGAACATATTTCGTCATAGTTTTAGTCAACGAAATTAACACTACTGTCAAGGGGGGCGATATAGCGTGTATGTAATTACATTGCAAATACTGACTTGAGCCCCACCACTGTATGGGTTAGCCCTACCACAGATTACCCAACAAAAATACTCTGACGCCGCCACTGCTTGGGGTTGAGGCTTTTTTACACGTTGCTTGACTGCCTGCCCACATATCATGATCTAAACATAGTAATGTGTATTGGGGGAAATAATTATTTAAAGTTATTTAATAATTGTGACATTTATTGTACTTTTTGATGGATGAATGATGCTCAAAGTGAGGGGGCAAATAATACAACTGAGGGGGCATTGCCCCCTTTTGCCCCCTCGTGGTGCCGGGCCTGGCAAGCGGGCAGCTGAGTTTTGGACATATTGAAATATATAGAAATGACACCAATCTGAATGTCCTGCAGCGCTGAATGATAGCAGGGATTACACACACAGCAGGTGGCAGGATAACCACTCAGGCTGCGGCCCCACGAGGACGAAAACGGCTAAACGCATAGGATTAACGCAAACGCAATCGCAAACGGCTTCCGTCCACATGCAATAATTATCCGGATAGTGTCTGCCCACACGAGACCGCTCCGTTTAGCTCCAACCGCTGGGGAAGCTGCAGTACATATGCAGGAGCCTCTACGTGGCGCTGTAACTTCCTCCACAAAAGCAGCGAAGAAGCATGGTTGTCATGGTTGCCCTTCTGTTTATTCTCCGCGGTGGGGGCCGAGGGAACCGGGCAGAGTTTTTCGCCAGTCAGTGTGTATTAAAGTTGAAATCTTCCGGACAAAATTATAAAAGTGCCGGTCAAAGGTCTTCTTTGTTATTTATTGAGCTTTAAAACAAATGAATAACGACTCTATATAATATAATGATAAAATCATAGACTGTATATATAAATGGACGTAGGGTCCGTGACGTCACCCATAGGATTCTGCAGAGTTGCCGTGAAGCCCTTAGTAGGCGGAGTCGGCCACTAACGGCTCGACAGCGACGTCAGAGTCTAACTCCCGCCTTCTCCCGCCTGCTCCAAATAAGGGCAAAGAGGCGGTGCTGAGGCGGAGCCGAGGTTGGACAGGGCGGGACCTGCTGCCACCGAGCGTGACGTTCCAGACCTAGCTCAGGCTAAGAAGCTAAGCTAACATGCTCTATTCAGTATTAAGCTAACAACCTATGCTAACAACCCAGCTTGAGGTCACTGCTCCTCGTTCCCGGCATATTCTGAAGGTAAGATACCCTGTAACTTTACAAAACGTGTTCTTTTGATTTAAATGTTCTTGAACCTACACTATACAATTGTTTTTTAAGTGCTTCACCGTTTTTCAAATATAAATGTCATTTGTAACTAAACTTTGTAAACTAGCAGAGATATGGCCAGTGTTGCGTGAATTAAATGTGATTAATGAAATATGACTGTAGAAAAAGAAAGGTGCTTTTATATTGATTAAACCATTTTTATTTATTTCAGCATTAAGAAAAATGAAGATGGCAACCTCCTCCACGCCAAACTGCACAACCTGTAAGTTGATGGTCCTGGCTTACTTTACATGACTTCAGATGGTTGACATTACACACAAACATACTATACATATACATGTGTGCACAATTGTAGATAAACAGCACACAGTATATAAATATATATATATAAACTGTGTGCTGTTAATCTGTTTTTTGAGGTTTTGCTCTCTTGTTACTTTTAACCATACAGGTGTGATTTCATAGTTATTTTGCATGTTATTGTCAAAGGAACAAAATGAGAAACCCTTTATAATTGATTTGATATTCCTCATGATCTGAAGCATTTGTTGCTCTCATTTATTTTCCTCCCATAGTGACTGTATGGATAATCGGAGACAGCTATGTCCGGCATGGAGCCCAGAGAGCTACAGAGACCATCGGCAGCAACCTTGGCCTCGACCTGAGGGTGTGCTGGTTCGGTTGGGGTGGACTGCGCTGGAGAGGTGTCCTCCCTTTCTTTTCCTACTCCCTGCGAGGAAGAGCAGTCCCGGATGTCCTCCTCATCCACTGTGGCGGCAATGACTTGGGGGATGTGCCCAGTGTTCAGTTGCTGAACCAGATGAAGGAGGACCTGGACCAGCTTCACCATCGGCACCCTGGCATGAAGATCATGCTCTCCCAGATGAACCAGAGGCGCCGGTGGAGGGCTGGTGCAAATCCTGTCAAAATGGACAAGGCCCGGAAGTTTGTTAACAGTGTTATGGCTACTTTTGTTCATAGCCTAAATGGTGCCATTGTTGACCACTCCAACATTAGACATGACAGTCCTGGGCTGTTTTTGCGAGATGGAGTTAATTTCACCCCTTGGGGAAATTATATTTTTTGTAAAGTCACCAGCCAATTGCCTGAAAGACCACCTCCAAAGACTGTGAACTGCTAAAATGTCAGTATCACTGTTTTTGGATTTGGCCTTTAGAGTATGTATTCTAAGGCCCTTGCTAAGCCCAGACTGTCATGGCTAATGTTGAGTTAGATATTACATCTGTAGCCATAACACTGTTAACATGGCTGCTCTTCCTCTTCCCCACATCCCACCCCCCCTCTTCTCCCAATGGACTCTGCAGCTCTCCAGGCCCATGCTGGGCATGGCTGTCTGTCAAACCTTTTATTTTGTATTTGTTATGATGTTTTTTGTTATTTTATTTGTTAAAATAATTATGTATTTATGTAAATATTGAAAATAAATTACATTCATATTTTCACTTCTTTTGTCTACTGCTTACTGAAAATGTTAGCTATCACATCCAAATGGGACTATCAAATGAAAGGATAAGCTTACCATACAATACAGAAAACATTACACATTAAGGCTCAAATCTTTTCCCAAGCCGGAGCAGTCTGAAAAGAGTCCCAAGTTTAAAAACACAAAATCTTGACAATGAATACTACACTGTCATTTGTCAGTGACAATGCAAACAACAGGAAGGTCTCCCCTAGTCCCATGTATGTTGGCATCAATGTCATAAGCCTACCATAGAATGTAATTATGAAGTGCAATACCCACAATCCCTACAGGGTCGTACCGTCACAGAAGATAATACCTTTTAGAGAGTTTCTAAATTGTTCAGTATGCAGATAAATATTTGTTTTACAATAGAACATTTTTTCTCTATAAATGTTCCCACATGTTGTGAGCATCTACTTTAAATCTTTTGTCAACAAATAAAAAACATCTTAATTTCCTTTAGGACAACATTTTGTTCATAACACCACTACATTAACAATAAGCATAGGAAAATGATAACTGTCAACATTTAAGATTGTGCTTTTACTCTTTATTTAATCAGATCTATTTACATTGAAAATGTGATAAATACACAAGCCACATTGAAAGTTACATCTTGCATTTTATGAAAAGTAAAGGTTTCGAATCATTGTATGACTTAAAGGGATAGTGGAAATCCGCGAATTTTGGGTTTAACTTATGTATTTTTATTAAAAATAAGCATAATAAACCATTTTTTTTAATTTCATGCGCCTAGTTTCATTTTATTTTCAATTTTACTGCTCCCGACCACGCCCTCTCAATGAAACGAAATACTTCGGGAATCTTCGGGTGATGACGAAAACAAAGGAAGACGGGCACAAACATTGGACGAGGCACGAGTATTTTATTATGTTTTCTGGCTGATTTAATGCATCATTAGCCTGTACCATTGTGTACAACGCCATTTATTGCCTGTCGATTAGGCGACCGGAGGCCTCGTCATCCGATAATCCGGTACACAGTGTCGAATGTGTACACTACAGTCATCATATAGACATGATAGACTAACAGTACTGTGAGTACAGCCTACACTTGACAGGCAGCCTGGCTAGCCTAGGATTAGGACCATACTACGTCAAAAGACCGATTGGCTCTAGCTGTATATCATGCTAGTATACAATTCATTTAAATGTATTCATGTAATTAATGCCCATAAGGCTGTTACATATACAATAATAAATGTGACAAGATAATTTATGTGAACCTGACCCTGGTATGTTATGAAATGTACCCTACATGCAGTCATCCTCGGGCATAGCCATAGGCCTACAGTGCATGCATGCCAACTTTTGCAAAATATAATATAGCGCCTAGCGTGAGCTATGCTTAGGGACCTACCAGTCAAGATTATTTGTGCGTAGGGGTGCATCATCTGGCGCCTGGTCCTGGTCATCCTCGCCATTGCCCATGCCGTGAACTAACTCCATCACCTCGGGCTCGAACAAATAAGGACGTAATGGTCCATCGTCTGGCTCAATATTCTCACCATCGTCGCTTACTGAACCGGATTCAGATTCAGTTCCTAAAACTACATTTTCGCAGGAAAGCCGAGACGATGTTTCTGACTCGCTATCATCACTGGATACCTCGTACAATCCTTCTTCTTCGTCTGGTATATTTGCCCTTCCACGTTCATTCTGCATAGACGCCATGGTTTGTTATTGTTTCGTCTTCCTGAGTTTTCCTCACTTCCGGTTTGGCTGACTCGATCATTTCGTTTCTAAAAAAGTTCGGGGAAGCTGCAATAAAGTGCTTCTAACATGCGTAAGGCAATTATTATATTTTTTTAATCAGGTGTGATTGTTTTGGTACGTAATTATGCTTGTATATAAGTTAAAACGAAACTATTTGGGGTTCAATTTCCACTATCCCTTTAAGTACACTCCAAAATAAATTAAAGATGTGCAACAACTGTATCAGTAATTAAAATGATATAACTTATGCACAGGCTTGGGAGGGCTGCCAAAAACACAACCAGTAACTTCATGTGAGTATCAAGATATAAAAGTAATGTAACCTGATAACTTTCTTTTTATTTTGGATTATTTCAATATCAAATGTAATGCAAATAAACACAGGAGAGAAGAAATATGAATATGATTTTTTTACTTAAAATGTATAATATAATACCATAAAGCAGATTCAGGCAGTAGGTGTAGAGATCCAGAACAGTACGGCTTCAGAGAAGAGATCATTTTACAACAACCACTATCTGCTCTTTTTAGGGTTTGAATAAGATTGTAATCCTGAGTTTCCCTATTATTAAAAAAAGTAAAACTAATCCGATTACATCTCTTCCTATGTAACTAAGGATTACACTTTCATTTTTTTCTATACGATCTTGATTCGTGTTCGATGTAATCCATTACTATCTAAGCCAATACAAGTCATCACTTTTGGAAAATGGTCTCAAGTTATAAATGATGCCTTCAATGTCTTTCACGTGGAGAAGACATCCCATTGGCCGAGGCGTTGCAACTTCCCTCAAGCGTCCTACATGAAAGAAAGATCACATGTTAGAAATGTGTGCGCAAACTATTCAGTATGACTTAGTTTAAAGCCCAAGTGTGAGAGTGAACAGAGGCGGAGTCTGTGTGTTGGCTGCTGCTGCCCAAACCAACATCCTCCTCACAAGCATTGACTGTTGGAATGTCATTACGCTCCACATGTGGAACAACAAAGGCTTCTTCAGGCATGCCTTGTATCATAATGATATTGCTCTGATCAGCAGCAAGACTGTTTTCACCACTACCATGGTCTACATCTGCAACCTCCTCATTGCTATTAACAGTCGAACTAGGAGTGTCACTTACCTCGTCATTGTTACTCACCTGCTTCTCCTTCCAGGCTGTTGTTCTTTGGTGAAATAGAAAATGGTGGGCACTGCAGTGTTCTTCAGGCATCTCCTTCCCTAATAAAAATAATAAACAAAAACACATAAAATAACTTTTTGAGGTCTGTAGATATTCAACTTTCTTTTGAATAATGTTGTTTTAAATGTAAGAGTGCATTATAAAAGACAATAGAGGGCCAACATGTTAACTATGCAGTTAATCCATTCAACAATTACGTGTTTCCAAGATTCAGATTCAAAGGATTTATGTCATAGCACATAGGCTACAGTGTAGGAATGGCAATGCAAATCATCTGTCCCGAGCTCCTCCAACAATGCAACAGTTATATAAAACAATAAAAGAAATTCAAAATTAAATTAAGAATAATAAATTAGTGCAGGCAGAAATCTATATACACGTAAATATAATAAGACATATGCAAGAACAGAATGTAAAGATAAATATTGTATAGTAAAATTAAATCATTTTTTTTTTTACAGTGATAGCTGTTAAGATAAATAAGTTATAAGATGACAACAGATGAATGAATGTTGCTATTAAAATAATGTAAAAAAAAGGTAATATAATTCATCTGTTTTTAACATAGAGTATGTGGGGGAAATGGCAATTCTCTATCTATGATAAAGAGTCTTTGCATACATTGAAGAGAAATGTGATGGTTTGCAAACAAATCAATTTCTATTTTTCTTTACTTAACTGGCTAAATCTTAATTTGGCCTTTAATCAAAAGAACATTACTCATCACTGATGTGCAAGCTGTGCCATAACAATTATTTAGCATTGTATAATGTATAACATGTATTTAATTAGTAACAACAATTTACACTCACAAATGGAACCAAGTTATTTTGTTTTTAAAAAAGGATTTGTACCCATGAGTCCGTGCTGAAGGGATGACTCTCAAAGTGTGCACTGCACAGGCGAGAAGAAACGTTGGGGGTCCATGTATTCCTCCGGATGTTCAGCACCCACTGGTCCAGCCTGTCTGGATCACCGAAAGGAAACCTTTATTCAAAAATACATGAAAACCGACCCAAAGACAACAGGAGGGTTAATGCCATATTCACTTAGTAACGCATGAACAACTTTTACAAATATTTCTATATAGTCTGTGTTGGTAAATGTAATCTAGGTTGCACATTTCCTGCTGAAATACATGCATGGGCCTACCAAGTTACTGCGTGGCACTTTGGTTTTGATAAAACAGTGTAGTTCCACTATATAAGCGTTACATTCATAATCAAACGAGACAATATGCAAGATAAATAGCTATTTGTTGTTATTCTTAATGCTTGTCATTCACACGTTAATAAAATAAAATAAGTACCGATACATAGCAGAACAATTGTGGCGATGTTCAGCTTAATAAGCCTTGTTCAACATCATTTCTTTAGCTAATACTATAGCGGGCTGCAGGCGAACCAAGTCCGCGTTTCGCTGCATTCCTTGATCTCAGTTATAACGCCGGGCTCCGCCGCTGGCCGAAGCTAACGGAGCCGCGAAGGGCTAGCTACGGCTCCGGTTAGCTTCGGCGGCGGACTCCGGCGGCCACCACTGGGATAATTGGGTCGCCTTTTAACATTTACTCCCATTTAGCATTATGGGCGTCATAGCCATAGACTATAAAAGTCTTACCCAAGGCTGAATCATAAACTAAACTGTATATATATATATATACACATGCATAAAGGGTTACGTCCTTAGCTAGCTACATAACAAGCTAAGCTAACAAGCACACAAACACCTGCTAACGGGGTTAACATGTATAATATTATCATTTTACTCACCGAAAAAAGCTGTGAGTAGACTTCTTGGAAGTTCTGTTAGTACATTCAAGCGCACAGCACGACATCTTAATTGTCTGGTATATCACCACGAACACGGCTAAAGCTAAAGGGTCAAGTACAGTACTATGACTAACTAACGTTGTAGCCTCTATGGTTGTAGCCTAGCAGAGTGGACAAGTTGCTGTTAGCTGACAGTGAGGCACGTATCTGTCAATCAAAGTGACCACGCCCTAATGTATGCACAAACTTTAAGACCTAATATAAATAAAAGGGTCGCGTTAGAAAACAATTCACTCACAGATCCATAATCATGAAGGTGGAATCTAACTATATCGATAATAAAATGTATGGAGCCAGGGAGAGAAACATGTTTTTTTCCGCTGTAAAGTTGGGCATTTTAACATGGGGGTCTATGGAAATTGCTCCTTTCTGCAGCCATCGCCTATCGGCCAATATATGAACTGCAGTGTGTGGCACTTCCGTATTGGCTTCCCGGCTCTTCCCCAGAGTTTGCCGCTTGGATAAAATACACGGAGCCTCTCTTTTTCCTCCCTCTCTTCGGACAGCGCCAGTGTCTGTCTCATGCAGCAGCTCATCCAGTAATCAGTGACCCGGCCGACTGTAAAAATAAACATATTTATAACTAGTTTAGGGAGTTTGAGAGGTAATTAAAATAGCTAAGGGTGATGATCTGACTTGAAGTGTGTGTGTTGCTGCAGCGGGAGGAGCTGCAGGTGAGCAGAGCTGCGTGTCTCCGTCCTGTCAGATTAGACTTCACTCGCGAGAGAAAGATAAATAATCTGAATTCAGGGTGCAGTTTACTTTGACGTGGGGGTGAGCAGCAGAGGTGGGGAGAGGCGGGGCTATTGCCTCATCATTGTTGCTGTAGATGTTGCACAAACAACTGTAGCATGGTCAATAGCGTCCGGAGCACGATAGCAACTCTGCGATCCGCCATTGTTGTTGTTGTTGGTGGCGAAACACTTCAGCACTGGCGCGGGGTAAGCGGAGGTGAGCAGAAGAGGTGGGGAGAGGCGGGGCTATTGCGCAATCACTATCAGTGATCTGAAAATGTCCGTATAGGGCGCACACACGGAGCTGTTTGACCCCCCAGAGAGTGGCGTATGCATTTCTATCCACCTTGGGACCCGTTGTCGTTTCCTCAGTCGTTTAGTGCCATATTCGGTCGTCCTCGTGTGGCCGAACGGTCTATATGACACTAAACAGTAACGCAAACGACCGAATTCGTCCTTGTGGGGCCGCAGCCTCAGAGTCTCTGAATGAAAACATCCTGCGGGCAGGTTTTTAAACTGTAATCACTTTCTATACTGATCTGACTACTGCAATATGGTATATCTTTAAGAGAACTGTGTTCCCTTACAGGGCCATACATACAGTGTTCATAAAATAGTGTGTGTGAGCTCAACTGTGTGTGTTAAACGGAGCATTTTCTGTCGGCTCAGATTTTATTTCTGCTTTGTTAAACTGTAGTATGTGCTCCTGTGTTTCATTGTAGGTGTGTAGGCTACTGCCTGAATGCTAAATGAAAGACAGGTTTTCCTATCAATCAAATCCTTTTTTATCCTAAATATCTTTCTTTCTACTTTTCTACAGTCACATCGTTCTATTGTCTTACATTGGATATTGAGGTAATCCAAAAGTAACAGAAAGTAATCAGGTTACTTTTATATGTTGATACTCAGATTAGGTTACTGATTGCATTGGTAAGTAATTGCGATTTTTTATAACTTTGTATAACTCAAGCTTGAATGCCTCGTGCTCTCCAGTCGTGTTTGGCTGCTGTTCCTAATCTGGGACGATGCAGTCTCTCATCTGATTTGTCCCGTGTTGGTTTGAATTACAAACTGTAGCCGAGGCAGGACGGAGGGGACAAGGGAGTTTCCTTTTAGAAATGGAACGAGGCCCCAGGCTGTAACACGATAACAGTAGCTGACGACTGTTGTGCCAAGAGGTTACTATAGGTCACAGACTACTGTAATGAGTTGAGAGACTGTTCTGCCTGTAAAAAGATACACATTAAAGCTGCATGTTCAAGCTGATAACATGCTTCCGTTTTATTGGATAGTTTGAAACTTATTTAGAAAATGTATAAGAAGTGTTTCCCTCCCTACTTTCTTCCTTTTGTTCCCTCTTCCTTCCTTCCTTCCTTCCTCTGTCTGTCCTTGTAGGAATCTAAACTGCTTCCAACTGCACTAAGACATGTTTTTTGTTGGTTAATAATTGATTTAATGACTGTGTGTAATATAATATGTTTTTTGATCCGACCAAATACTCTAAGAGAACAAATAAACCTACAAAACAATCCCACTTTTCGTCAGATCTCACATTTGGCCCTAATCGTCTTCCATAGCCTCGTATGGATCTTATATTTATCCCTCCTGTTGTCTTCACCCCCCCCCCCCCCCTTACTTTGGTGTTCACGGTGAAATTTGACCGGTCCTGTTTTAACTGCTATTACATTAACACAAAAAACATTAATCATCACCACATGTACTTTAACACCCTTTCAAACTGTACATATTGTATCAGAGTACTGGTGTACATGAAACACTGCAGTACATATACAAAGAACAGACACTGCGTGAGCCAGGTGTGATCCATGTGGGGGAGGGGCACATAAGAGCGGGACATGTGTCAAATTGTGTGTGTGTGTGTGTGTGTGTGTGTGTGTCACATGGGAACGGGGGGATTGGGCACATAAGAGCGGGAAATGTGTCAAATTGTGTGTGTGTGTGTGTGTGTGTGTGTGTGTGTGTGTGTGTGTGTGTGTGTGTGTGTGTGTCACATGGGGGGATTGGGCACATAAGAGCGGGAAATATGTCAAATTGTGTGTGTGTGTGAGTGTCACATGGGAACGGGGGGATTGGGCACATAAGAGCGGGAAATGTGTCAAATTGTGTGTGTGTGTGAGTGTCACATGGGGGGATTGGGAACACAAGGGGGGGGGACACACATCTAGAGTGTGTGTATGTTTGTGTGTGTTTTATTCAGATAAAACACACACCGGATCCGGATGGTTACTAATTCCTTTTCTTCATGGCGGTCATGTCACCGGGAACACCATGGTGTTACAAAGTTCACTAAATCATCCAAAATGCAATGAAAGTGGTGATCAGCTATTTCACATGTTCAAATGTCTCCTGTGAAGGATATCAAGAAGCCTTAATGCAGGGGTGTCAAACTCAAGGCCCGGGGGCCAAATCCGGCCCGCGACCTAATTTTATGTGGCCCGCAAGAGCTTGCAAAGAATATACATTACAATTGGTGTAATTGTTGAATATTTACTTTCAATTATTTGCCCTAGACGAGTCTAGACTTCTGCTTTCAGACGTAGTTATTTAGGAAGATATTACCAGAACTGATAATAAACCAATGCAGGGCCAACAATGTAATACATTATTTAATACATATTATATATTTACATATGTATATTTATATATAATTAAAATTACAACCGGCCCTTTGAGTGCAACCATAATGCTGATGTGGCCCGGGATGGAATTGAGTTTGACCCCCCTGCCTTAATGCAATCGAATGTAAAACTAAAAAGTTATGACTGATGAAAGTAGTAGACCGGTCAGATTTGACCCGAAGACAACAGGAGGGTTAAACTCATCAAAACCTCTTGGAAATAAGATTAGTAACATGTACATGTTGTGTTGAGCTGATAAATGTGTGAAATAAAGACACCTGTTGAGGGCTGGTTGATGATATTGTGATGCTGCTTTAATATGCTGCCTTCGTCTCTCCAGTGAGGTTTATCATTTAAAATAGTTGCGAAGCTCTGCTGTACATGTTCCTTGTGCATATTTTTGTGTGGGTTTCTTATTGTACTTTCTTGTATTCTGTATGACTTGCTTTTTGCTAAACGTATCAAATAACAAGCAAATTCCTTGTATGGTTAGACTTTGCCATACATAGATCGTCTGAGTCCCTCACCCTGTTCCAGTCCCGCCTCGAACCCCACCTCTTCAACTCTGTCCATAAGCCCCGCCCCCTCTCAATCAACTTCCTCCTGACTGCTTTTCTGTTGTGTTTTGTTTCTTTTTGGCTTTGTCGTTGTTTTGTTTGTCTACCCTCCCTCCCAAATGTACAGCGTCTTTGGGTTCAAGAAAAGCGCTATAGAAATAAAATATATTATTATTATTATAGATGTCTAAATGAGCTTCTCAAAAGAACTGCTATGTATAAAATAAAAAATGTGCATAATAATTTGTATCATATTCAGCCATTTTGTTTATGTTCACGTTTCTTTGCAGTCAAATCAATTTATCTTGCACTAAAATACATGTGCTGTCTCAGTTTGCATTTAAGAAATGTTGAATTACTTCAGTTCTAGTATCATAAGTCGGATCATAAGTCTCAAGGGCTGCAGCTGTTCCTCTTTTCCCTCCAGATGTTGCAGGTTATCCAGACAATAACCGAACAGCTCCTCCCTGTGGACAAATCTGCAACTCAATACATGAGCACGAGGGAGTTTGTGAGTCAATGAGTTGCAAGGCAATTCTTTTCATCAAATATAGAAAAAGAGATTCGCCCTATGTGTGTGATTAACCCGGCTTCTTGTCAAATAGCCACTGAGGTAAGCTGAGGTCATTAAGACAGTGAGGAATAAACCGCTCAGGCATTAAACCGCATGCCCATAACACGTTTTTGCTTTCATTCATTTCATAATTTACTTATTAACAGGTGCCTCCACTATTTACCACATGGCTCTGCTTCTAAAGCACGCTGAAATGAACACGTTTCCATTTGTAATGCTTCAAATCACAACATTTAACATTCATCTTGTGTTACCGCAAGTAGCGAGACTATGCCACGTTAATATTTAGGAATACGATTTTTTTTAAATGTTGTAATAATGAGTTTTTCAGTCCTAAAGATTCATAAAAGTCATATTCATACAAAACAATGTTAGTGACACAACGCACCTACATTTGTGTGTAGTACGTGTGTAACTAACTGTGTGGTAAAGTAACTACAAACTGATGAACACTGCGGAGAGAGGAAGTGATCTCAGGGTGCGTTCAATGACACATTTTGTGTAGTGGGAAGCATCGGAATGTTGCCGCACGATCAAACAGGTGGTATTTACTTTTCACACACTGCTGAACAAACATGCAATACATATTAGCAGAGATGGGAGAAGTACTCAGTTATTGTACTTGAGTAAAAGTAGAAGTACCAGAGTGTAGGAATACTCTGTTACAGTAAAAGTCCTGCATTCAAAACGTTCCTCAAGTGAAAGTAGAAAAGTATTATCATCTAAATATAGTGAAAGACAGTAAAAGTAGTCGTTGTGCAGATTGGTCCATTTCAGAATAATATATATGATATGTTTTATAATGATTGATCATGAAAGTGTTCTCAAAGCTGGTGAAGGTGCAGCTAGTCTGAAGTACTTTGCAGACTGCAGGGTAGCTGGTGAAGGTGCAGCTAGTCTGAAGTACTTTGTAGACTGCAGGGTAGCTGGTGAAGGTGCAGCTAGTCTGAAGTACTTTGTAGACTGCAGGGTAGCTGGTGGATTTACTCCAGGTGGAACTAAAGTCTGATTCAACACTTGATTATATTTCACATCCTTCATCCAGATCTGTAAAGTAACTAAAGGTATTACATACATGTAGTGGAGTAAAAGTACACCATTCACCTCTGAATTGTAGTGGAGTAGAAGTACACAGTATCTCAAAGTTATACTTAAGTACAGTACTTGAGTACATCTACTTAGTTACTTTTCACCTCTGCCAATATCACAAAACAAGTTTGTCTCAGTGGGATTTACAGAATAACAAACATATGACATATGATTACATATAGTTACAAGAAAATACATAACAACAATTACATTAACTTAATAGGGTTAAGGTTCAATTAATTAAAGCCACCTGTGTTATGCAAGATTATTGAACAGGAGCAAAGACACTCAAAGGCGACATATATCGAGTGTGAAAAGAACGAGGGTAAATTAATACATGAAAAATGAAGGTTATATCTTATATGAAATCAAATTAGATATTCTTTTAGCATATGTAGCCTATATTATATGTATTTGTTACTAAGCTCACATATTTCAAAGTGACACATTACATCTCAAAGAAGGTATTTGCTGCATTATTCAATATTAAAAAGCAACAGCTAGACTTGGTGCGTCTCTAAGCACATATCTCGATAGTGAAATATACGAGGGTCAGTGAATGCAGCATTATTTCCTGTTCTCAGGATATATCGTCAGTTGAAGCCGAAAGGGGGAGTTCAATGTATTTCATGTCAAGGTATTTCCTTGACATTCAGTTTAATGTTCATTTCTTGAGCCGTGGCACAATAGAGAGCTTCTTCAGCATGTTTTGGGAATATTTCGACGTGGCTCGACGACTCGGGAATTCAGCGAGCGAGGTAAATGTTAGCACACACGCTAATGCGGAGCTAGCCAGCAGCTAACTTACTGCAAACTAACAACCACACGTTAATTTGTGTGTGTCTTTATTATACACACATGCTTAACCCAAGGGGAGGATTTTAGACACACACTGGGACTTTACACTGCAGGTGAATGGCTGGAAGTGTGTGTTGACGGTAACGAAAGTAACGCATTTCATCAACAAGTGGTCTTTTATTTTGCACTGTGTGTGCGTGTGTGTGTGTGTGTGTGTGTGTGTGTGTGTGTGTGAGAGATCCAGTACTCGGTTTGACATCCGAGTAATGGATTACATGTAACTGGATTAAGTAAGCAGGATACATAAATACTGTTACTGTATTCCCGTACAGTTACATTAAAGACTAAAAGCGTATGCTACGGGGGCAGACAGGTGCAAACGCGCCACAACGACCCGAGACTTACATAAGGGGCTTCCGAAACGATGCATTTATAGAAATGTGCCAAACACATGCAAATAGAGACACATCTTCAGCAACTAGACGAGTAGCATGTGCAGTGTTTTACTAAAAGTGCTGCATAGAGGAACATAATAATAAAGTAATAACGCATGCATAACAACCCCATGTTTTGTTATCTCTTAGTCGCTGGTTTATCTCCGCTTTGCTGTCAGGTGTTACATAACGTGCATCATCGTTAATCTTTTAGTTATTTATTTATTTTTGCATTGCATGTCTTGCAACCAATATCTTGTTATCATTTATTGAAATGGCACATTTGCACACAAGGTACCTCTCTTAGTATCTTCACAGCTTTCCACTGTAACAACACTGCATACTTTTGATTTGAGTTCCTTATTCCGAGTACTTTTCTAATAGTAAACTACGTCGTAATCATTTTCTATATCTTTACGCATAATCGTTTTTATAGAAGAATCAGAATGGGGTTTGTAGGTAGGCGAGTGGTAGTAGTGTAAGTACTCTTACACTGTGGGAGAAATGCTGCTTACAAAAACACAGAAAGAAGAATACGTAGCCAAAAATAGTATTTTTATTTTTTTAAATGAAGGCAATATTTACACAAAATATAATTATGTGAGATGCATTCCTCCTCCCACCATCTTGCACTTTTCTGCACGAACTACCAATGGTCTTTTATTGTTTTGCTCGTGGTACTCGTGGTACTGGTAGCAACAGGTTAAGGCACAGGCAGGACAGTCCTTCCCTGTCACCCCTGCAGCAGTTTTAACGTTGTCCTATTTCCTCAACAATATTGTGTGTGTGTGTGTGTGTGTGTGTGTGTGTGTGTGTGTGTGTGTGTGTGTGTGTGTGTGTGTGTGTGTGTGTGTGTGTGTGTGTGTGTGTGTGTGTGTGTGTGTGTGTGTGTGTGTGTGTGTGTGTGTGTGTGTGTGTGTGTGTGTGTGTGTGTGTGTGTGTGTGTGTGTGTGTGTGTGTGTGTGTGTGTGTGTGTGTGTGTGTGTGTGTGTCCTACCAAGCAGGTTGGATGAGTCTAGGAGAGATTTACTGGTCTACGTAAGAAGCTTAAATAGACACACACACACACACGCACGCGCAAGCAGATATTGCCAGAGAGAGCACATATCCAGGCTGTAACATGGAGTGGACAAAATAGCAAAACATGAAACTGCAAAAACATACAAGTCGATTTAGGGATTAAAGTCACATATCTGCTAGGGTTGGAAATATAGATATTATATCATATTGTGGGTAAGATATCGTAGCAGTCTTTTCCAAGTGTTTTTTTCCAAACCTACCAGAGTGATCTAGCTGTTTGATCATTTCCGTGTACCAACTTTGTCGTTATATTCACATAAATGATTATTATTCATCAAGAAAATCATGTTTTATCTTTAAATATTTAGTGAGATCAGTCAACGCTACAATGACGTTGCATTATCGATACCGAGATATTTGTTATTGGATTTGAAGTTCGTGTCTTCTTGATGGCTCTTTCCTGGCAATATGAGACACGTTCAGCAGGAATGTGTCGTACAAAAACCTGGGCTTGCATCGCATGTCAAAGAATGGGCTCAGATCTAACAGATAACATGCATTTGCTCACGGATGAGAGGACGCTGATTTGGTCCCATCAACACATGAAGTAGAGTTGCTTATCTTGTCAATCTCAAATGTGTTCAATAATTGTCATTTGGTCGTCTCATGAGAACATTTGTCATGTGGGCGGCGGCCAATCATAGATGACCTTTGCTGGCGTTTGAGGGCCGTGGCGAGTCCAAGCTGCAATGTGACGGCCAACATCACAGTGCAGTTCTCTGGTACGTAGTATTAGGGATGCACGATATTGGTTTTTTGAAACCGATACCGATAACTTCCTGCTTCTCAAGACCGATACCGATAATAATATAATATATATACACGTTAAATGTACCTGTAGTTTTTGCACACCTGGTGGTAAAAAAGAGACTAGTAGTGAGCAAAGGACATGAGCATTACTACTAGGGATGCCAGCGATTATTCGAATATTCGCTACAGTCTCCATAATCGAATATTATTTTTAAAAATCGATTTTATTTATATATATTTTTTTTAATTATTATTATTTTTTTTTTTTTCTGGCTTAGTTTCACCCAAATATATATATATTTTTGGTTGAAACTAAGCCAGAAAAAAAAATATATAAATATATAAAAAAAAAAAATATATATATATATATGCTAATAATAGTAATAGTATTAATAATTGTAAATGGTCATTGGTCACACCACCAGTTTGTTTTACTGTAAACTTGGAGGAAGCCTGCGCAGAGCAGACTGCTGCTGCAGCACGCTACACACCGCCCCCGCCCCCCCTCTCCCTCACACGTGCGACTAAAGATGAACAAAGCGGCAGGTAAAAAGAGTTCCTCCTCGTGGAACTACTTCGAACTTACAAGTCCAAAGCAAGTTAAATGCAAGCTCTGCGAAAAGACGTTGGTCTATCACAGCTCAACCTCAACAATGCGTTCGCATTTGAGTGCGAAGCACGCCAAAGAGGTTACAGAGAAAGACGCAGCAGCCGGCCATTACCAACTTCACTTCAAGGCCACGTCGTTGTGATGATGACATGCTTGTTTGTTGTTTGTACTGTTAAACATGTTCCAGTAAAGAAAACAACGGAATTCCTTCTTTTTTTCCTTCTTTTTTATTTTCCCAAATAAACTTCTTGCCTTTTTCAAAAGCCTCGTGGATAGGTGAAAGCCCCGGTGCCTTTGCAGCTGGCTTTGGATTCGCCGCTAGTTTAGCAGCGCAGGTGTCTTCGTACGCTTTTAACACACCATCGTAGCCATGGCGATGTTTCAGGCGACTCATCAGGTTGGAAGTATTATAGCTCGTTGCCTTTTTCCCTCCTCGTGGAACTTCTGCATCTGTTAATACAGATAACAAGCGAACTATCTACCTCTGAAACTTTGAAATAGTCCCATACTACCGACGACATGTTTGTTTGCTGTCCTGGCTTCACGGCCGCACGCCGTTTACGTCTCAGCCAGGCACGAGTTAGGGAGCGCTGGATTTGTGAAGAACTCCCCTCTTCCTAAACCACTAACACCACAGCACTGGCAACACGGGAGGAGCCGAGTGAAAAACAAGCGCCCCTCGTCCCAATCCACCCACACCGCAGCATCTCTTTCTTTTTTTTACCCAAAAAATATATTTTATATTATCGGGGCTATTAATACTTTTATCGGGTTTATCGGGATGACTTCATAATTCCTAATATCGGGCACCACTACATAGTATACCATTGATTGAGTGTCTGAAGTTAGCTGTATTACAAGCTGATGACCAAAGGGGCCACCTCTCTTAAACATCTTTAGGTGGCCTTCGTCTCGTTCTTTTACATTTTAAATGAACACACACTGGTGCGGGAGGTGTTCTGCTGACAGACACACGGTCATCTTAGCTAGATGAGAACTCAATCTTTATTTATTTATGTAGCACATTTAAAACAACATCAGTTGACCAAAGTGCTGAACAGGGAACAAACACAACATCAAATAACACAGTAGTAAAATAACAAGACAATAACTAGAAACATATAGAAACATATTCAAATGTCAAAATGATCATAACCGAGGAACCACCAGACCATCCTCCGGTGAAATCCTCAGACACTCGCCCCGCCCCCTTACTGTGTATCGCTCACTGATTGGACGATGCGGCGCATGCACTGATCTGGCTGCTGTCAGACGATCAGCTGTGCGGCGTCATCACAAACGGACGTCGCTTCTCGTGGTTTCCTCGCGTCTCTCCGCGCTTCCCTGGTGGGAGGGACTAGTCGCAGGGAAGCGACGCAAGTGAAGGACGCAAGGAATCCATTTAACCGAAGTGAGACCTAAGTCTTTGTCGTTTCTTTCAGTAACTGTCTGTTCTTAGCTCATCAGGTATGCATTTGTACTGATCCTTCAGTCTTATTAAAGTCCTATTGCCTTCAGGAACAGCGATGAAGTTCACTCACTTTAAAGATGGGGTAGGTAAGTTTGAGAAACCGGCTCGAGATACCCTTGTTGTTATATTCCATGGAATGCTCTTAACATCCCGATAGCAATGAATATCTGAAGTGCTTTGACAACAAATCCATTAAAACATTTCACCTGTGGAAGCCGTGGCGCTGTAAAAAGCACGACCAATCATCTGAGCCGGCTAAAGTAACTGGATGGCCTACCTGCCTGTCAGCCTTCCATCGGGGCACACACTTACCTCGTGCCCTCATTGGTCATGTGTGCGTTCGTGTGTGTTGGGGGAGGGGCTCTGAGAGGAAGGGGCAGATTTTCCCCGGTTGTGTATTTTCAAATTCTAGCGCACTCGAGCTGGTTTCTCCAAAATGACCGACCCCACCTTCAAGGACTCTGTAAGAAGTCTTGATGCTCTGCACTCTGCGTGAGTCACTGATCTCTAGATGTCGGTAACATTGAGTATTGCAAACTATAACGTAAAGTTAGTAGTGAATTTCTCATCGGATTCCTTCCTAGGCGTGTTTCCACATTCTTCTACAGGATACGTTTTTGTGAAAGCAGCTTTATGTTCGAAATAGTGACGCCATGATGTAGCCATTATTCAACTATGATTGTTTTCGTTCGAGTGACATGCACAGATTTCTTTTTGAATTATGTATACTAAGCATGGATCAACGTGTAGCATATTCTAGCCGCTGCAACCCACCAGAAGTTACTGCAAATACGGCAGAAGGTTTGTCTTGCAGAAAGGAGCTAGCAGTAAGATATACAATAACATAGTTTGAGAGGTTTCATGAAAAGCAGATGTTCGTCAGACTCTTTGTTCATCGCCTCTCTGACCTAAAGATCTGACAGAACTGAACTTTGATGAGAAGTAGGTTTCCTCGTCTTTCATCTCGACAGCGGGACACTTTGCAGAGCACCTGTTATGTACTGCTTGATGTTCCTAAACATATACCCCTGACTCCATATCAAGGTTTACCCTTCCTTCCCCACTTTCCCTGTCCCTGTCGGTCCCACAGCTGAACCCTCCATCTGTCCTGTGGTTGTATCTGCAGGAAGCCGTCCTCGAGTGAAAAGAGGAACATGTCTCTTTTTGTGTGGACAACATGTCATGATGTGTCCCTGCAGAGGCGCACCCAGCGGAGGGGACAGGTGGGAGTCAATGCAGAGGTTAGGGTGCACTTCTTTGAGACTCTCCAGTAGCATGCACCTGGTGCTGGCCTACTTTTGTTTTATAAATATTTGTCTTGTTCAACACAGAATTCCCACAGACGGGCCGAAACAGTATCCCAATGCAGGGAGTTGTGCAAACGTGTAGCTTTACAGTCGAAAAGTAAAGACATTTTATAGAAAATAAAAATGCCACCAGCAGGTGTTGACGTACTTTTGAAGGCCAACCCGTGCAGTAAGCATCACAAACAGTAATGGGAATGTAATATTGGATTTCAGGATATTGCAGAAATTAGCGTTGCGGGCAGGGCAGCACACGTTTATGATATTTAAACATTTTGTTCAGCAAGATGATATTCACATATTAACACCAGTTTGTGCTTTTTAAAGGTGAGCAATGCAATTGGCAGAAAAAGCTAACGTAATGCTATACTAGTGTTGCACGGTGTACCGATACTTGAAAGGTACCGCGATACCCTGCCGTTAAAAACGTTACGATTCCTCCGTTTCATTAGTATCGGTACTTTAAGAATGACGGGGGAAAGTACTCCGGTGAGAAAGCGCCGTTTTAATAAGAGCCGTGTGTGTTCAGCGCTGTGCTCCGTGCCTGCAGTCCAGCCCCTCTCAAGCCCCTCCCCTCTCTCAAGCACGCTCTAAGTCCCTCCCCTCTCTCGTGCGCGCTCTAAGTCCCTCCCCTCTCTCGTGCACGCTCTAAGTCCCTCCCCTCTCTCGTGCACGCTCTAAGTCCCTCCCCTCTCTCGTGCACGCTCTAAGTCCCTCCCCTCTCTTGTGCACGCTCTAAGTCCCTCCCCTCTTAAGCACGCTCTAAGTCCCTCCCCTCTCTCGTGCACGCTCTAAGTCCCTCCCCTCTCGTGCACGCTCTAAGTCCCTCCCCTCTCTTGTGCACGCTCTAAGTCCCTCCCCTCTTAAGCATGCTCTAAGTCCCTCCCCTCTCTCGTGCACGCTCTAAGTCCCTCCCCTCTCTCGTGCACGCTCTAAGTCCCTCCCCTCTCTCAAGCACGCTCTAAGTCCCTCCCCTCTCTCAAGCACGCTCTAAGTCCCTCCCCTCTCTCGTGCACGCTCTAAGTCCTTCCCCTCTCAAGCACGCTCTAAGTCCCTCCCCTCTCTCGTGCACGCTCTAAGTCCCTCCCCTCTCTCGTGCACGCTCTAAGTCCCTCCCCTCTCTCGTTCACGCTCTAAGTCCTTCCCCTCTCAAGCACGCTCTAAGTCCCTCCCCTCTCTCGTGCACGCTCTAAGTCCCTCCCCTCTCTCGTGCACGCTCTAAGTCCCGCCCCTCTCAAGCACGCTCTAAGTCCCTCCCCTCTCTCGTGCACGCGCTAGCTGCCAGAGCATGTGAGAAAGCGAGAAGCATGGCTGCAAGTGGGAGTGCAACTGCCGCTGCGCCTCGGCTTGAATTTTGACTTGAGACGTCCCTTATAGATACTGTCTTTTTACGTGAGCGGGATCATTTGGCTCGGCTCTCTTAAAGCGCCGTCTGTTTCGGCTCCCGAACGTCTCTTCATGTTTCCACAGTTTACCACGGAGCCTCAGTTTCACGCTGCGAGGCTCTGGTGCTCGCAGCTCACGCGCGTGCTCGCCTCATCGCGTCCAAATCGCGTTGTCCTGTAGCAGGCACCGCCGATGTCGGGGACCCGATCTTCAATACTCCGAAAAAAATCCCACCAGACTCCTTTGTCCCTCCAACAGCGGGATGTCCTTGTCCTTTTTCCTTTTCGTTATTTCAAGCGATAAAAACTCTCGATCTTCTCTCGAATTATTAATATTTTTGGACGCCCTCAGCTCGAGTTCAGGGCGTCCCGAGCTGAATAAGGGCGTCAAATGATGGCAAGACGCCCTCCTGGCAGAAAACGCTGATTATAGCCTATGAGGCGTCCAACCACAAACACTTTCAAAACATCATTGACATCAAGACAGGGTTTCCGGGTTCTAGGACTCATGTAGAAACTGCTATTCTTCTGTTCCTGTCTCAAAATGATTTAAATCTGAAAGAGTTGGTGTAACACAGAAGTGAAACACATGGGCGGTTCTGTTCACGCTCACAAAGCATTAGACAAAGTGAAAACACCTGAGGGGTGTTCATAGCCTTCAAACTAAGTATAGGACGTCTCTCTGAAGACTGCAGCAAACTTTTGAACGTATCAAAGAACATTCCACATGTGGGTTGCACCTTAGCTGAGGGTAACAATTAGAGTAATGCAGTAAAACACACGTGTTTATTTTAGTCGTATGTAACCTTCAATCTATGAGTTATTATAGCAGCCCGCAAAAGGCTGATTAAAGTATTCACCATCACGTTGGCGGTGGTATTTCATTGTTTACCCATTTCCAGTTTGGCTGCATAACGAACAAGGAAATATGAAGGTTATATGGCTGCTCAATTAATCGCTTTACGATTTTGGCTTCCAACGATTATGAAAACAACATAATCGAAATAAAATGATTAATTATTTTATTTTTTAAATTATTTTTTAACTGGTTTTTCAGTTGAATTATATTTAAAGTTCAGGGTAATCAACTGTTAAAAACATACTGTTCACATTTTTGTTTTTCAATCAATGGATGTTTTCAAAGTAAATGGATAATCGTTTTTAATAATCGTGATATCAATTATTGACCCAAATAATCGAGATTATGATTTTTGCCGTAATCGAGCAGCCCTAGAAGATTATAATCACATTATACTTTACATTATACCAAGCTTTGAAAATATATTCACTACAAATCTATCGTATTGTAGACCATTAACAGTTCTGCAAGATATACTGTATTTATAATTGTCATGTAAAATATAATCTGCAGTTGAACACACTCTCAAGTGCAAGAGTCTTTTCTAAGGCAATGGGTTGGAGCTGTATTAATTCAACTCTAACCAAGTATTAATTGTCCTTTTCACGCGATATAAAGAATATCAAATGACATTGTTGGGTTGACCATTGGTGCTTTTAAGAAGCATTTACACAGTGAGAATTTAGACAAATAATCATCAGTAAAGTAGATATACTGGAATGTAGGGCTGTGCGATTATGGCAACAATCATAATCACGATTATTTTGGTCAATAATTGATATCACGATTATTAAATACGATTATTCATTGACTTTGAAAACATCCATTTATTGAACTTTAAAACAAATACAAATAATAATTTGAACAGCATCTTTTTAACTGTTGATCACCCTGAACGTACAATTCAACTGAAAAACCAATGAAAAAATAAATTATACATTTATATTCACATTTAAATAAATAACGTCAAAATAATAAATACCAATAAACAAGATCAATATTTTGGAGCGCACTTCAACAAGCTACTAAACATATGTAAATATGATACATACAAATAAATTAGACTAAAATAAATTAGATCAAATATGCTGTCACAACCAAGCAAAGCAAAATAATCGTTTTTTTCGATTATGTTGTCTTCGTAATTGTGGCAGGCCAAAATCGTAATTGCGATTAAAATACGATTAATTGCACAGCCCTACTGGAGGGACCAAGTGGATAAAGGCAGTCATATTTCTAACAGGTGTGTGTGGTGTAAAACTAGAAAAACAAAATCGACGCTATCTGTACATATTTGAATGCCCTCTTTTTACTCGTCTTTGGACACCATTGCCCTTATGAATGGTTTACTATCCTTGCAGGTTTTCCTTGGCCTCTGTTGGTCGAATTAACTTCTTCGTTTTCATGGCCGTGGTGTTTCGGCCGCGGCTCTTTTTAAAAAGCCAGATGTGAACAAGATGTTCGGCCTTGACTGGGCTCAGTCAGTAGCAACATTTAATAGGGCATCCTTAAAAGAAAAAACGATTTGCAATTAGGTGCAATTCTATTCAATCTCTCTGGATAACGTGACATCGCGGCTAGGTGTGTGACCTCTGAAAGCTGAAAGCCTTGAACACAAAGAGGCCGCCGCGTCTGTAATATCCACTCCGGCGCAATAAGGGATGAAGCTTCTTGAAGTGCACACTCCCGGCTGCAGAGCATACTGTGAAGAGCACGGCATAAAAGGTGTTCAACTTCACCCAGCTGTTCATAAAAGCACTCTTGGGTTTGCTCAGCAGGATGTATGTGGGCATTATAAACCTTAGAAGCAGCAGGGGGTCGCATGAGGAAAAACATTTGTGCCAGACGGTGCACCTGGGCTCATAAAATAGCCTCTTTTTTCTTAGGCTATTAAATAACCATTTGTAGCTATTAACCCAAGTCATTTCTCATTCTTTTGGGTATCAACGCATTTGATTGAAGGTTTTTTGCATGCCTTTGAAGACACAGGTGAGGATGACTACATTTTAAAGCAATAGAGTGGAGCCGTGAAGACGTATTTTTGCAGAACGACACGGATGTTGGCAACGTACGGGCACCTGCGACAACAAGTTGCGAACACACATTTACGATACTGTCAGGCTTGTGTTCAGCAGAATCATCTCCACATATGAAGACTACTTTGTGGGTTTTTTATATCCAGAGGTACCGTACTTATCGGACTATAAGCCGTGACTTTTTCCCCCATTTTTTGTGTACAGCTAACGGCCACTAGGGAAACTCCTACATCTATGGATTTTACAGGTAAAATTCACCACCTTTAACTCTACGGGCTCTAGGACCGGTCCGCGCCCGCCACCTTTAAGCGGCGGGCTCCAGCAGGAAAAGCTGGAGGCCGGAAAAGAGTGAGACAGGTAGCGCGCCAAAGTAAAAGTGGAACCGAGAGACGGAACGAGAGCAAGACAGACAGACAGTTTAGCTGCTGCGGCTCATATGACGGTGCGCTTTATAGTCGGAAAAGTACGGTAAATAGCTAACATGAAGCTAAACGACATCATGGTCGCTAAGCTAAAGGTGGCTAATGTTCGGTACGGTGTTCTTTCTGTTGTAGTCTCATTTAGTTTTTGTTTGCAACTGCTATTCTTATGACACGTAGACGCTTTGGAAGTGGGGTCGATGCTGACTTTCGTTTTCACGTCATAGATTCGAAGATATCTTGAGCTTGAGCTAACCACAGAACTTATTTCAGGCATCTAACCAAGTAAACAAAACAAACCTTGATGTGAAGACAAGGGGACCGGTAGTGGTAAAGTGTTGACTCGTATCTAACTTCGGCAGCACTCTGTAAGATTGGAAACTAATGAGCGTATCGCTAGCAGCAGGTCGAATGATTTTTCTCCTCTCTTAATGATTTCCAGTGAGAGCCATGGACAACTCTGTCACCTTGTGGCAGTTCCTTCTCCAGCTCCTGTTGGATTCCAGCAATGAGGACCTGATCTGCTGGACCAATGAGGAAGGGGAGTTCAAACTGCTGCAGGCGGAGGAGGTGGCCCGGCTGTGGGGAGCCCGAAAGAACAAACCCAACATGAACTACGACAAGCTGAGCAGGGCCCTCAGATACTACTACGACAAGGTGAGCACAGCAAGTCCTCTCTTCTACATCAGCATGTGTCCCCTCTTCTTCATGTCTCTTCTACATCAGCATGTGTCCCCTCTTCTTCATGTCTCTTCTACATCAACATGTGTCCCCTCTTCTTCATGTCTCTTCTACATCAACATGTGTCCCCTCTTCTTCATGTCTCTTCTACATCAACATGTGTCCCCTCTTCTTCATGTCTCTTCTACATCAACATGTGTCCCCTCTTCTTCATGTCTCTTCTACATCAACATGTGTCCCCTCTTCTTCACGTCTCTTCTACATCAACATGTGTCCCCTCTTCTTCATGTCTCTTCTACATCAACATGTGTCCCCTCTTCTTCATGTCTCTTCTACATCAACATGTGTCCCCTCTTCTTCATGTCTCTTCTACATCAACATGTGTCCCCTCTTCTTCATGTCTCTTCTACATCAACATGTGTCCCCTCTTCTTCATGTCTCTTCTACATCAACATATGTCCCCTCTTCTACATCAACATGTGTCCCCTCTTCTTCATGTCTCTTCTTCATCAACATGTGTCCCCTCTTCTTCATGTCTCTTCTACATCAACACGTGTCCCCTCTTCTTCATGTCTCTTCTACATCAACATTTGTCCCTCTTCTCCATGTCTCTTCTACATCAACACGTGTCCCCTCTTCTTCATGTCTCTTCTACATCAACATGTGTCCCCTCTTTTCCATGTCTCTTCTGCATCAACGTGTGTCCCCTCTTCTTCATGTCTCTTCTGCATCAACACGTGTCCCCTCTTCTTCATGTCTCTTCTACATCAACATGTGTCCCCTCTTTTCCATGTCTCTTCTACATCAACATGTGTCCCCTCTTCTTCATGTCTCTTCTACATCAACATGTGTCCCCTCTTCTCCCTGTCTCTTCTGCATCAACATGTGTCCCATCTTCTTCATGTCTCTTCTACATCAACATGGTCCCCTCTTCTCCATGTCTCTTCTACATCAACATGTGTCCCCTCTTCTTCATGTCTCTTCTACATCAAATATGTCCCCTCTTCTTCATGTCTCTTCTACATCAACATGTGTCCCCTCTCTCCTGTCTCTTCTACATCAACATGTGTCCCCTCTTCTCCATGTCTCTTCTACATCAACATTGTGTCCCCTCTTCTCCATGTCTCTTCTGCATCAACATGTGTCCCCCTCTTCTTCATGTCTCTTCTACATCAACATGTGTCCCCTCTTCTCCATGTCTCTTCTACATCAACATGTGTCCCTCTTCTTCATGTCTCTTCTACATCAACATATGTCCCCTCTTCTTCACTGTCTCTTCTACATCAACATGTGTCCCGTCTTCTTCATGTCTCTTCTACATCAACATGTGTCCCCTCTTCTTCATGTCTCTTCTACTTCAACATGTGTCCCCTCTTCTCCATGTCTCTTCTACATCAACATGTGTCCCCTCTTCTTCATGTCTCTTCTACATCAACATGTGTCCCCTCTGTGGAAAGACACTCTGAAAGTTTCAGGAACAAAGACTCTCTCTCTTTTTGTCCTGATCCATTTCTATAATATTCTGAAATGAGCTGGATCAGATTTTGGCCACTTTATGATGTCATAACGATGTGTTGTCTTGTGTAGCCAATCACCAACCAAGGTAACCCCCCCCCCCCCCCACCTTATCACCTGAATCTCCTCTAGAGCACCATTAGCCGCGTTCACACCGCCATACTTTGCAGTACTTTAGTGCCGGCACTTAATACCCCAGGGCACTAAGTACAGATCGCGTTCACACCGGAGTACTTTTCCCTGAGGTGAAGATTATGCAAATGAGCCGCTGACATCAACTTCGTCTTCTTCTGCTTTGGGTTTACTGGCAGGCCGCAAACCACTTCACGGCGTATACTGCCGCCCAAAGTCCCCGGAGTTGGGGAGCCTTCCGAGTAAATCTCCAGAAGCCAACACCTCCTAATCTCCAACGCTCCCATGTTTTTTTTTGTGTGTTGACCATAATGTTATTCTCTCTCCGTTGGTGCGCGGGGCGAATGCTAATGCTAGTATGCTAATGCCACAATTACAATGGCGGCTTCACAAAACCTTTTTTTGTTTTACGGGGCGTGGTTTGCAATTCGCCCAGCCAATCGGAACTGGGGCACTTTTCCCCCCAGGATGGTACTACCTCTCAGCAGGCACTGAAAATGGGGGGTAAAAGTTCCCGGCACTAAGTTCTCTTTTTGGTGTGAACGCGACATAAGGGGTACTAACGGAAACTAAAGGGGAGAAGTACTCCGGTGTGAAACGTAACCAAATGTCTCTCAGAGGGGCGTGGGGAGGGGCTCCTTATTTCATCTGAAGTAACAGACAGAGAATCAGCACTTTTGAAACAGCACTGAAACAGAGGGGATTATGGGTAATGCTGCAATGATCTGTTTGGTGTTTGGAGCCAAACACTTCAGAGACAGGTTCTGTATATAACTGACACCTATAATATATTGATGAAAAACAGTATAATAGAGGAGCCTTTAATGCATAAGATTAGTCTTATTGTGGTTAAGGTTTGCACACCACACTAAATATCCCATCACTGCACACCAATATGGGGTCGACCATCAGCTAGCTGCCCCATATATTGCTTTGTTGTCCACAGTAAACCTGATTGGTTGCACTCCCTAACTGACTCCTAAATACGTCATCTGACCAATCAAAGCCTGTATTTGAGCGGCTGCCGTTGGCCCCTTTGAGGATAACGTTGCCAGAATATGGTCGGCCAAATTGTGCCCTTGAGTGTAGCATTGGCCCAAATGTTGATGGTACACTGGAGCCTTAATTTAAATCTTATATTTGCCTCTTATTATTCATATATGTATTACATCCATAGCCATAGCACGCCCTTTTTAGGCTTTCAAAACATTTATCAGGTTTCAAGGAAGAAGTAAATGTTGTTATGTAGGTTTAATAATATAATTAGGGAGGGATGAAACCCTCTGTAATGGTCACACATGCAGAGCACACAGTGACATGTGTTCTCTGCTTTGAACCCATCCTAGCACCAGGAGTCTATACTAGGAGCAGTGGGCCGCTATTGTACAGCGCCCGGGAGCAATGGGAGTGAGGGGGGAAGGGGGGTGTATGGTGCCTTGCTCAAGGGCAGGGAAGGAGGTGAACTGAGACCAAGTAGCAGTCCACACTCCATTTTTAGGTCTGCTCGGGGACTTGAACCGACGACCCTACGGCTCGCAGTAGTAGTAGTGCTGGTGCAGGATTGTTGTCCGGCCTGGAGTCAAATTAGAGGGTGTTTTCCAAGAGTAGTGGGGGTGCACATGCAGGGGTTACAGTGCAGACTGTATGGGCTTAACGGATATCCATCTGTTATAAGCTGTACTTTTTTAACAATATGGTAGTTGGACTAGTCTTTTAATGTCCCTTCTGTACTATGCCATGTCTTTTTATGCTGAAAGTACTTCTTATCTTATCTTATCTTAGACGGCATTGGAGCTCTGACCGACGCAGCTAATGTTAGCAAATAATGTTGCTAACAGGCTCTTTCCGGGCGCAGCAGCTTGGGATAAGGCAGTCAACAATACACATATGACATGACACCTTTAAGAGTAATGATTGGAGCACTGAAAAGGATCAGAGCAGTAACTATCACTAATAGTGAGCCACAGTTCAAGGTTTTCTAGAAAACATGCATTTTCAAGTCCAGGTGAATACTGATTCAGATATTTCTCAGTGTCACAGTTAAAACTCTAAAAAGGGGGTGCAGTTGCAGCCTATATTTGTTTTATAATTTCCCAGGAACCCCTTTTTGTTTTTCTAGAAGGAACAAAGACTAACATAATGTGTACGTATTAACTTGCATCACTTAAAGTATGGTTTTTACAGCAGTCTGTAGCCACCATGTAAGTATGCATGGCCCCATCTACCCCCCCCCCCCACCAGCCCTCAGAAGAAGTGAAATGACACTTTTGATCTAGTACAATTTTGACTGAGATAAGAACGGACGTGGCACAGCTGTAATGTTGCTTGTGGCAATATTATCGCCCTTCTTCGGTGTTCCAGAAACTCCAAATGAGGTGAGATCATGCGAATGAGGTCAGACTCTTAACTGCCAGTCTTAATCAAAACAACGACTTGATGCCCGAGTTGAATCAGCACTGCTGTTCAGAAGCATTAGCAGCTGGATACTCTGAGGGGAATCAAACCAAAGACAGCTCCAGCACACGGAGAAACACGAGTTTATTGCATCTCAGAATTGTCTGCTGCTGCTCGGCGGCAGACGGAAGAGAGGCGAGTGCGGTCTGTCTCTGCGTGTGGTTTGGCAGCAGAGGCACAGCCTGACCCTGTGGGTGTTCTGGGCAGGGCTGGTATGTTCGGCTGGAAGTAGCTGCTGCTAGTTTGGTGCAGACAGGAAGCTGAGCTGTCCCACGTTCAAGCCTTTTTCTGTGGTCTCATCCTGCTATTTCTGCACCCCATTGCCTCTTTGCTCGTGTCGAAAGTCTTGTTTATAGTATTTGGTAAATTAGTCAATATAACTGCATTTAGAGTGTTTTTCCAGATCGCTCAAAATACTTTTGCATAACAAAGGTTAGCATTCAAACACATTCGCCATACAAGGTGCCCAATGCTCTGCTTCTAGGGTTTGCATAACACCGGGGAAGCAGGCAGAGTTTGAGAAGAATAGGGATTGTATTCACCCAAATGATTGACCGTATCTAGGAGGTTACAAGACACTGAAGGAGTTGGGTTAGCATTTGAGATTTGACACCTGTCGTAGCTTTATTCTTTGTTTTGTTCAAGCCCCTAAGACACCTTTTAAATAGACTAATGCGCTTTATAGAAATTTATTATCGTACTTTTCGGACTATAAGCTGCGACTTTTCCCCCCATTTTTTGTGTACAGCTAACGGCCACTAGGGAACCTCCTGAACCTATGGATTTTACAGGTAAAATTAACCACCTTTAACTCTATGGGCTCTAGGACCGGTCCACGCCCGCCACCTTTAAGCGGCGGGCTCCAGCAGAAAAAGCTGGAGGCCGGAAAAGAGTGAGGCAGGTAGCGCGCCAAAGTAAAAGTGGAACCGAGAGACAGAACGAGAGCAAGACAGACGGACAATTTAGCTGCTGCGGCTTATATGACGGTGCGCTTTATAGTCCGGAAAGTACGGTAGTTGTATTTACATTTGCTCTGACTGGCGGATGATGTGTTGTTTTTATGCGACTTGTGGTAAATAATCCAAATTCAATATTCAGCGACGGGAATATGCATTTCAAACAATTCAAAAACTCAAATAAAAAACGTAGATTCTCTTTCTTTATTATATGTTGTACGTAATATAATTGAACGGTTCAAAACGGTGGCGTCTTCCACACAGGTTGGCAATATCCGTGTCTCTTAAAGGCTGGCACCATGGGATTTGTAGTCCTTTATAATCCATTGACTACAGAAGTCGCCACTAGGTTAGAATATTTGGCTTTTTTCGCAAAAACAAAGAAAACTTGCTCGAACAACACCTTAAATAAAAATAAAGTGTACTCTGAGTGTATTTGTGAAGTGAAACAAAAACCGAAAACCTAACCTGTTAAGATATCTGTTTGTTCTGCTGCTTATAGTTCTATCAGTTATAGACATACAGTTGGAGCAATTTGGGATCAAGTATCTCACCAAAGGACACATCGACATATTGACTGCAGGAACTGAAAATGAAACCACAGGCCTTCTGATTGGTCGATGGCTACCTCTACAGCCGTTCACTCTCGCCTATATGATGTTCCTTTTTCCTTTAGTTCTATTAACCAACATTTAAAACTTACATCTGCATTTGCTCTCCTGTGTCTTCCAGAACATCATAAAGAAGGTGAACGGGCAGAAGTTCGTGTATCGCTTCGTGTCCTACCCTGACATCTTGAAAGGAGACGTTGCCTCCCGGACAGAGGGCGGGGAGGTGGGTGCTGGGGGGGGCGTCCCTCCCCTTTTAAAGAGGGGAGACAGCACCCCACAAGATGGAGAGCCTGGGCTGAGCTCCAGCACCAAGCAGTCAAACCGAAACGACTACATCCACTCCGGCCTGTACACCTCCTTCACCCTCAACTCGCTGCAGAACGGACGCCAGCTCTTCAAGTCCATCAAAATAGAGAATCCAGCGGAGAAGTTAGCGGACAAACGAGGAGTCGCTGCGTCCGCCCAGAACCAAGAGCCGTCTCCTCCGCCTCAAACCGCTCTGCCGTCCGTTATAAAGTTTGGAAACACGCCTCCAAAGCCAGCGCCGTCCCCTCAGGTTTCCGTAGAGATGACCCTGATGTCCAGCCACTTGGGGGCCGAGGACATTAACTCCATCTCCTCCCTGCCGCCTCACTCCGTCTACTCCTTAGAACACATCCGCCCGTCAGCCACGACGTTCAGCATCCAGGAGCTGACCTCGGCCAGCCCGTCCCCCAGCCTCGTGCCCGACTCCTCCCAGGAGCTGTTGATCGACAGCGACATCGAGTCCGGATCGTCTCAGACTGCAGACGATCAGGCCCGGGAGAAGGCACGTATACATCAGAGTCAGAAACAGTTTTATTACCAGGTAGGTTGACACGTACGAGGAATTTGACTTGATGTCACGGTGCGTACACTCAGGCACAGGAGAAGGCTAGTATACAGGGAGACACATCTCAAGACTCAAGGCTTTGATTGTCACGTGTGCATAGCTGCAGCGTAGATAAGACGATGAGAATCTGAGGTCACAGGCTCCTCCAACAGGGCAACACAATAACACAGATACAATAATGCAAGGAAATAGAAATAGTGCATCTCACACAATGGTTCCTTTACAGAGGAAATAATAGGAACGTTACACTTGAAAAGCCCTGAAAATGTTCTTTCTATCAACTTCTTTGGGGCAAACATGTTCGGCCAAAGACTTATTCATTTCCACGATAGAGAAGGAATGAGTCCTTCCATCAGGAAATATTTTAGGTTGTTAAACGGCACAATGGCAAATTATCCTTTACGTTTCGACTCAAATATAATCCTTTGAGCTCTGGTTTCCACTACTCATCGGCGAAATATCCAACTGCGAATATTTTCAATATGTTCCCCAGCTAGTCTCCGACTGTGTTTCCTGTGCTTAGTGTACAGTGAAAAACAATACATGCTATGAGAGCGATGACATTAAACCAATACCTTCAAGTTGTGGCGAATAATGGAGTTGCTCAACTGGGACAACGCCAGTGTGCTTGTTACGTATGCTAATCATTCTCGATTATATAAATATTATGATGGATTATTCTAAAGTGAATTCACATCCTCTTACTTTGATGACTGAAGACTGTAATCCCTCCTCTCCAGCAGGTGGACAGCGGGATGGGTTTGTCCGGAGATGAGACCAGTTTCATGGACGCTGAAACCAGCTCCTCGTCTCTGAGCAGCAGCAACACCATGTGCATTCTGAGCGCCGCAAAGGCACGCAAACCTCCAAGATCCTGCAGATCAGCCCCCCCACTCTGCTGGTCACCACCTCGGACTTCTCCCCCATGAACCTCTGCAGCCCCTCCCTCCCCACGGCCTCCCTCACACCAGCTATGCTACAGGTGAGAGCATTGCTATTTGGTCGTTTGATTTGATTATAACAAGAATTATTATACAACTTAATCAGTGTCAAATCGATACACACAAATATTACTGATTCTAAGTTTAAACGTATTTAATCCCCCCCTTCTCTCACAAACTAAATGATTAACATATATATGTAGTTAAACCAGAGCATGTGAGAAAGCGAGAAGCATGGCTGCAAGTGGGAGTGCAACTGCCGCTGCCTCGGCTTGAATTTTGACTTGAGACGTCCCTTATAGATACTGTCTTTTTACGTGAGCGGGATCATTTGGCTCGGCTCTCTTAAAGCGCCGTCTGTTTCGGCTCCCGAACGTCTCTTCATGTTTCCACAGTTTACCACGGAGCCTCAGTTTCACGCTGCGAGGCTCTGGTGCTCGCAGCTCACGCGCGTGCTCGCCTCATCGCGTCCAAATCGCGTTGTCCTGTAGCAGGCACCGCCGATGTCGGGGACCCGATCTTCAATACTCCGAAAAAAATCCCACCAGACTCCTTTGTCCCTCCAACAGCGGGATGTCCTTGTCCTTTTTCCTTTTCGTTATTTCAAGCGATAAAAACTCTCGATCTTCTCTCGAATTATTAATATTTTTGGACGCCCTCAGCTCGAGTTCAGGGCGTCCCGAGCTGAATAAGGGCGTCAAATGATGGCAAGACGCCCTCCTGGCAGAAAACGCTGATTATAGCCTATGAGGCGTCCAACCACAAACACTTTCAAACATCATTGACATCAAGACAGGGTTTCCGGGTTCTAGGACTCATGTAGAAACTGCTATTCTTCTGTTCCTGTCTCAAAATGATTTAAATCTGAAAGAGTTGGTGTAACACAGAAGTGAAACACATGGGCGGTTCTGTTCACGCTCACAAAGCATTAGACAAAGTGAAAACACCTGAGGGGTGTTCATAGCCTTCAAACTAAGTATAGGACGTCTCTCTGAAGACTGCAGCAAACTTTTGAACGTATCAAAGAACATTCCACATGTGGGTTGCACCTTAGCTGAGGGTAACAATTAGAGTAATGCAGTAAAACACACGTGTTTATTTTAGTCGTATGTAACCTTCAATCTATGAGTTATTATAGCAGCCCGCAAAAGGCTGATTAAAGTATTCACCATCACGTTGGCGGTGGTATTTCATTGTTTACCCATTTCCAGTTTGGCTGCATAACGAACAAGGAAATATGAAGGTTATATGGCTGCTCAATTAATCGCTTTACGATTTTGGCTTCCAACGATTATGAAAACAACATAAAAACAATAAAATGATTAATTATTTTATTTTTTAAATTATTTTTTAACTGGTTTTTCAGTTGAATTATATTTAAAGTTCAGGGTAATCAACTGTTAAAAACATACTGTTCACATTTTTGTTTTTCAATCAATGGATGTTTTCAAAGTAAATGGATAATCGTTTTTAATAATCGTGATATCAATTATTGACCCAAATAATCGAGATTATGATTTTTGCCGTAATCGAGCAGCCCTAGAAGATTATAATCACATTATACTTTACATTACCAAGCTTTGAAAATATATTCACTACAAATCTATCGTATTGTAGACCATTAACAGTTCTGCAAGATATACTGTATTTATAATTGTCATGTAAAATATAATCTGCAGTTGAACACACTCTCAAGTGCAAGAGTCTTTTCTAAGGCAATGGGTTGGAGCTGTATTAATTCAACTCTAACCAAGTATTAATTGTCCTTTTCACGCGATATAAAGAATATCAAATGACATTGTTGGGTTGACCATTGGTGCTTTTAAGAAGCATTTACACAGTGAGAATTTAGACAAATAATCATCAGTAAAGTAGATATACTGGAATGTAGGGCTGTGCGATTATGGCAACAATCATAATCACGATTATTTTGGTCAATAATTGATATCACGATTATTAAATACGATTATTCATTGACTTTGAAAACATCCATTTATTGAACTTTAAAACAAATACAAATAATAATTTGAACAGCATCTTTTTAACTGTTGATCACCCTGAACGTACAATTCAACTGAAAAACCAATGAAAAAAAAATTATACATTTATATCACATTTAAATAAATAACGTCAAAATAATAAATACCAATAAACAAGATCAATATTTTGGAGCGCACTTCAACAAGCTACTAAACATATGTAAATATGATACATACAAATAAATTAGACTAAAATAAATTAGATCAAATATGCTGTCACAACCAAGCAAAGCAAAATAATCGTTTTTTTCGATTATGTTGTCTTCGTAATTGTGGCAGGCCAAAATCGTAATTGCGATTAAAATACGATTAATTGCACAGCCCTACTGGAGGGACCAAGTGGATAAAGGCAGTCATATTTCTAACAGGTGTGTGGGTGTAAAACTAGAAAAACAAATCGACGCTATCTGTACATATTTGAATGCCCTCTTTTTACTCGTCTTTGGACACCATTGCCCTTATGAATGGTTTACTATCCTTGCAGGTTTTCCTTGGCCTCTGTTGGTCGAATTAACTTCTTCGTTTTCATGGCCGTGGTGTTTCGGCCGCGGCTCTTTTTAAAAAGCCAGATGTGAACAAGATGTTCGGCCTTGACTGGGCTCAGTCAGTAGCAACATTTAATAGGGCATCCTTAAAAGAAAAAACGATTTGCAATTAGGTGCAATTCTATTCAATCTCTCTGGATAACGTGACATCGCGGCTAGGTGTGTGACCTCTGAAAGCTGAAAGCCTTGAACACAAAGAGGCCGCCGCGTCTGTAATATCCACTCCGGCGCAATAAGGGATGAAGCTTCTTGAAGTGCACACTCCCGGCTGCAGAGCATACTGTGAAGAGCACGGCATAAAAGGTGTTCAACTTCACCCAGCTGTTCATAAAAGCACTCTTGGGTTTGCTCAGCAGGATGTATGTGGGCATTATAAACCTTAGAAGCAGCAGGGGGTCGCATGAGGAAAAACATTTGTGCCAGACGGTGCACCTGGGCTCATAAAATAGCCTCTTTTTTCTTAGGCTATTAAATAACCATTTGTAGCTATTAACCCAAGTCATTTCTCATTCTTTTGGGTATCAACGCATTTGATTGAAGGTTTTTTGCATGCCTTTGAAGACACAGGTGAGGATGACTACATTCTAAAGCAATAGAGTGGAGCCGTGAAGACGTATTTTTGCAGAACGACACGGATGTTGGCAACGTACGGGCACCTGCGACAACAAGTTTGCGAACACACATTTACGATACTGTCAGGCTTGTGTCAGCAGAATCATCTCCACATATGAAGACTACTTTGTGGGTTTTTTATATCCAGAGGGTACCGTACTTATCGGACTATAAGCCGTGACTTTTTCCCCCATTTTTTGTGTACAGCTAACGGCCACTAGGGAAACTCCTACATCTATGGATTTTACAGGTAAAATTCACCACCTTTAACTCTACGGGCTCTAGGACCGGTCCGCGCCCGCCACCTTTAAGCGGCGGGCTCCAGCAGGAAAAGCTGGAGGCCGGAAAAGAGTGAGACAGGTAGCGCGCCAAAGTAAAAGTGGAACCGAGAGACGGAACGAGAGCAAGACAGACAGACAGTTTAGCTGCTGCGGCTCATATGACGGTGCGCTTTATAGTCGGAAAAGTACGGTAAATAGCTAACATGAAGCTAAACGACATCATGGTCGCTAAGCTAAAGGTGGCTAATGTTCGGTACGGTGTTCTTTCTGTTGTAGTCTCATTTAGTTTTTGTTTGCAACTGCTATTCTATGACACGTAGACGCTTTGGAAGTGGGGTCGATGCTGACTTTCGTTTTCACGTCATAGATTCGAAGATATCTTGAGCTTGAGCTAACCACAGAACTTATTTCAGGCATCTAACCAAGTAAACAAAACAAACCTTGATGTGAAGACAAGGGGACCGGTAGTGGTAAAGTGTTGACTCGTATCTAACTTCGGCAGCACTCTGTAAGATTGGAAACTAATGAGCGTATCGCTAGCAGCAGGTCGAATGATTTTTCTCCTCTCTTAATGATTTCCAGTGAGAGCCATGGACAACTCTGTCACCTTGTGGCAGTTCCTTCTCCAGCTCCTGTTGGATTCCAGCAATGAGGACCTGATCTGCTGGACCAATGAGGAAGGGGAGTTCAAACGCTGCAGGCGGAGGAGGTGGCCCGGCTGTGGGGAGCCCGAAAGAACAAACCCAACATGAACTACGACAAGCTGAGCAGGGCCCTCAGATACTACTTACGACAAGGTGAGCACAGCAAGTCCTCTCTTCTACATCAGCATGTGTCCCCTCTTCTTCATGTCTCTTCTACATCAGCATGTGTCCCCCTCTTCTTCATGTCTCTTCTACATCAACATGTGTCCCCTCTTCTTCATGTCTCTTCTACATCAACATGTGTCCCCTCTTCTTCATGTCTCTTCTACATCAACATGTGTCCCCTCTTCTTCATGTCTCTTCTACATCAACATGTGTCCCCTCTTCTTCATGTCTCTTCTACATCAACATGTGTCCCCTCTTCTTCACGTCTCTTCTACATCAACATGTGTCCCCTCTTCTTCATGTCTCTTCTACATCAACATGTGTCCCCTCTTCTTCATGTCTCTTCTACATCAACATGTGTCCCCTCTTCTTCATGTCTCTTCTACATCAAACATGTGTCCCCTCTTCTTCATGCTCTTCTACATCAACATGTGTCCCCTCTTCTTCATGTCTCTTCTACATCAACATATGTCCCCCTCTTTACATCAACATGTGTCCCCTCTTCTTCATGTCTCTTCTTCATCAACATGTGTCCCCTCTTCTTCATGTCTCTTCTACATCAACACGTGTCCCCTCTTCTTCATGTCTCTTCTACATCAACATTTGTCCCTCTTCTCCATGTCTCTTCTACATCAACACGTGTCCCCCTCTCTTCATGTCTCTTCTACATCAACATGTGTCCCCTCTTCTCCATGTCTCTTCTGCATCAACGTGTGTCCCCTCTTCTTCATGTCTCTTCTGCATCAACACGTGTCCCCTCTTCTTCATGTCTCTTCTCACATCAACATGTGTCCCCTCTTTTCCATGTCTCTTCTACATCAACATGGTGTCCCCTCTTCTTCATGTCTCTTCTACATCAACATGTGTCCCCTCTTCTCCATGTCTCTTCTGCATCAACATGTGTCCCCTCTTCTTCATGTCTCTTCTACATCAACATGTGTCCCATCTCTCCATGTCTCTTCTACATCAACATGTGTCCCCTCTTCTTCATGTCTCTTCTACATCAACATATGTCCCCTCTTCTTCATGTCTCTTCTACATCAACATGTGTCCCCTCTTCTCCATGTCTCTTCTACATCAACATGTGTCCCCTCTTCTCCATGTCTCTTCTACATCAACATGTGTCCCCTCTTCTCCATGTCTCTTCTGCATCACATGTGTCCCCTCTTCTTCATGTCTCTTCTACATCAACATGTGTCCCCTCTTCTCCATGTCTCTTCTACATCAACATGTGTCCCCTCTTCTTCATGTCTCTTCTACATCAACATATGTCCCCTCTTCTTCATGTCTCTTCTACATCAACATGTGTCCCCTCTTCTTCATGTCTCTTCTACATCAACATGTGTCCCCTCTTCTTCATGTCTCTTCTACATCAACATGTGTCCCCTCTTCTCCATGTCTCTTTCTACATCAAACATGTGTCCCCTCTTCTTCATGTCTCTTCTACATCAACATGTGTCCCCTCTGTGGAAAGACACTCTGAAAGTTTCAGGAACAAAGACTCTCTCTCTTTTTGTCCTGATCCATTTCTATAATATTCTGAAAATGAGCTGATCAGATTTTGGCCACTTTATGATGTCATAACGATGTGTTGTCTTGTGTAGCCAATCACCAACCAAGGTAACCCCCCCCCCCCCACCTTATCACCTGAATCTCCTCTAGAGCACCATTAGCCGCGTTCACACCGCATACTTTGCAGTACTTAGTGCCGGCACTTAATACCCCAGGGCACTAAGTACAGATCGCGTTCACACCGGAGTACTTTTCCCTGAGGGAAGATTATGCAAATGAGCCGCTGACATCACTTCGTCTTCTTCTGCTTTGGGTTTACTGGCAGGCCGCAAACCACTTCACGGCGTATACTGCCGCCCAAAGTCCCCGGAGTTGGGGAAGCCTTCCGAGTAAATCTCCAGAACGCCAACACCTCCTCATCTCCACCGCTCCCATGTTTTTTTTTGTGTTGCCATAAGTTATTCTCTCTCCGTTGGTGCGCGGGGCGAATGCTAATGCTAATTATGCTAATGCCACAATTACAATGGCGGCTTCACAAAACCTTTTTTTGTTTTACGGGGCGTGGTTTGCAATTCGCCCAGCCAATCGGAACTGGGGCACTTTTTCCCCCCAGGATGGTACTACCTCTCAGCAGGCACTGAAAATGGGGGTAAAAGTTCCCGGCACTAAGTTCTCTTTTTGGTGTGAACGCGACATAAGGGGTACTAACGGAACTAAAGGGGAGAAGTACTCCGGTGTGAACGTAACCAAATGTCTCTCAGAGGGGCGTGGGGAGGGGCTCCTTATTTTCATCTGAAGTAACAGACAGAGAATCAGCACTTTTGAAACAGCACTGAAACAGAGGGGATTATGGGTAATGCTGCAATGATCTGTTTGGTGTTTGGAGCCAAACACTTCAGAGACAGGTTCTGTATATAACTGACACCTATAATATATTGATGAAAAACAGTATAATAGAGGGCCTTTAATGCATAAGATTAGTCTTATTGTGGTTAAGGTTTGCACACCACACTAAATATCCCATCACTGCAACACCAATATGGGGTCGACCATCAGCTAGCTGCCCCATATATTGCTTTGTTGTCCACAGTAAACCTGATTGGTTGCACTCCCTAACTGACTCCTAAATACGTCATCTGACCAATCAAAGCCTGTATTTGAGCGGCTGCCGTTGGCCCCTTTGAGGATAACGTTGCCAGAATATGGTCGGCCAAATTGTGCCCTTGAGTGTAGCATTGGCCCAAATGTTGATGGTACACTGGAGCCTTAATTTAAATCTTATATTTGCCTCTTATTATTCATATATGTATTACATCCATAGCCATAGCACGCCCTTTTTAGGCTTTCAAAACATTTATCAGGTTTCAAGGAAGAAGTAAATGTTGTTATGTAGGTTTAATAATATAATTAGGGAGGGATGAAACCCTCTGTAATGGTCACACATGCAGAGCACACAGTGACATGTGTTCTCTGCTTTGAACCCATCCTAGCACCAGGAGTCTATACTAGGAGCAGTGGGCCGCTATTGTACAGCGCCCGGGAGCAATGGGAGTGAGGGGGGAAGGGGGGTGTATGGTGCCTTGCTCAAGGGCAGGGAAGGAGGTGAACTGAGACCAAGTAGCAGTCCACACTCCATTTTTAGGTCTGCTCGGGGACTTGAACCGACGACCCTACGGCTCGCAGTAGTAGTAGTGCTGGTGCAGGATTGTTGTCCGGCCTGGAGTCAAATTAGAGGGTGTTTTCCAAGAGTAGTGGGGGGTGCACATGCAGGGGTTACAGTGCAGACTGTATGGGCTTAACGGATATCCATCTGTTATAAGCTGTACTTTTTTAACAATATGGTAGTTGGACTAGTCTTTTAATGTCCCTTCTGTACTATGCCATGTCTTTTTATGCTGAAAGTACTTCTTATCTTATCTTAGACGGCATTGGAGCTCTGACCGACGCAGCTAATGTTAGCAAATAATGTTGCTAACAGGCTCTTTCCGGGCGCAGCAGCTTGGGATAAGGCAGTCAACAATACACATATGACATGACACCTTTAAGAGTAATGATTGGAGCACTGAAAAGGATCAGAGCAGTAACTATCACTAATAGTGAGCCACAGTTCAAGGTTTTCTAGAAAACATGCATTTTCAAGTCCAGGTGAATACTGATTCAGATATTTCTCAGTGTCACAGTTAAAACTCTAAAAAGGGGGTGCAGTTGCAGCCTATATTTGTTTTTATAATTTCCCAGGAACCCCTTTTTGTTTTTCTAGAAGGAACAAAGACTAACATAATGTGTACGTATTAACTTGCATCACTTAAAGTATGGTTTTTACAGCAGTCTGTAGCCACCATGTAAGTATGCATGGCCCCATCTACCCCCCCCCCCCCACCAGCCCTCAGAAGAAGTGAAATGACACTTTTGATCTAGTACAATTTTGACTGAGATAAGAACGGACGTGGCACAGCTGTAATGTTGCTTGTGGCAATATTATCGCCCTTCTTCGGTGTTCCAGAAACTCCAAATGAGGTGAGATCATGCGAATGAGGTCAGACTCTTAACTGCCAGTCTTAATCAAAACAACGACTTGATGCCCGAGTTGAATCAGCACTGCTGTTCAGAAGCATTAGCAGCTGGATACTCTGAGGGGAATCAAACCAAAGACAGCTCCAGCACACGGAGAAACACGAGTTTATTGCATCTCAGAATTGTCTGCTGCTGCTCGGCGGCAGACGGAAGAGAGGCGAGTGCGGTCTGTCTCTGCGTGTGGTTTGGCAGCAGAGGCACAGCCTGACCCTGTGGGTGTTCTGGGCAGGGCTGGTATGTTCGGCTGGAAGTAGCTGCTGCTAGTTTGGTGCAGACAGGAAGCTGAGCTGTCCCACGTTCAAGCCTTTTTCTGTGGTCTCATCCTGCTATTTCTGCACCCCATTGCCTCTTTGCTCGTGTCGAAAGTCTTGTTTATAGTATTTGGTAAATTAGTCAATATAACTGCATTTAGAGTGTTTTTCCAGATCGCTCAAAATACTTTTGCATAACAAAGGTTAGCATTCAAACACATTCGCCATACAAGGTGCCCAATGCTCTGCTTCTAGGGTTTGCATAACACCGGGGAAGCAGGCAGAGTTTGAGAAGAATAGGGATTGTATTCACCCAAATGATTGACCGTATCTAGAGGTTACAAGACACTGAAGGAGTTGGGTTAGCATTTGAGATTTGACACCTGTCGTAGCTTTATTCTTTGTTTTGTTCAAGCCCCTAAGACACCTTTTAAATAGACTAATGCGCTTTATAGAAATTTATTATCGTACTTTTCGGACTATAAGCTGCGACTTTTCCCCCCATTTTTTGTGTACAGCTAACGGCCACTAGGGAACCTCCTGAACCTATGGATTTTACAGGTAAAATTAACCACCTTTAACTCTATGGGCTCTAGGACCGGTCCACCGCCCGCCACCTTTAAGCGGCGGGCTCCAGCAGAAAAAGCTGGAGGCCGGAAAAGAGTGAGGCAGGTAGCGCGCCAAAGTAAAAGTGGAACCGAGAGACAGAACGAGAGCAAGACAGACGGACAATTTAGCTGCTGCGGCTTATATGACGGTGCGCTTTATAGTCCGGAAAGTACGGTAGTTGTATTTACATTTGCTCTGACTGGCGGATGATGTGTTGTTTTTATGCGACTTGTGGTAAATAATCCAAATTCAATATTCAGCGACGGGAATATGCATTTCAAACAATTCAAAAACTCAAATAAAAAACGTAGATTCTCTTTCTTTATTATATGTTGTACGTAATATAATTGAACGGTTCAAAACGGTGGCGTCTTCCACACAGGTTGGCAATATCCGTGTCTCTTAAAGGCTGGCACCATGGGATTTGTAGTCCTTTATAATCCATTGACTACAGAAGTCGCCACTAGGTTAGAATATTTGGCTTTTTTCGCAAAAACAAAGAAAACTTGCTCGAACAACACCTTAAATAAAAATAAAGTGTACTCTGAGTGTATTTGTGAAGTGAAACAAAAACCGAAAACCTAACCTGTTAAGATATCTGTTTGTTCTGCTGCTTATAGTTCTATCAGTTATAGACATACAGTTGGAGCAATTTGGGATCAAGTATCTCACCAAAGGACACATCGACATATTGACTGCAGGAACTGAAAATGAAACCACAGGCCTTCTGATTGGTCGATGGCTACCTCTACAGCCGTTCACTCTCGCCTATATGATGTTCCTTTTTCCTTTAGTTCTATTAACCAACATTTAAAACTTACATCTGCATTTGCTCTCCTGTGTCTTCCAGAACATCATAAAGAAGGTGAACGGGCAGAAGTTCGTGTATCGCTTCGTGTCCTACCCTGACATCTTGAAAGGAGACGTTGCCTCCCGGACAGAGGGCGGGGAGGTGGGTGCTGGGGGGGGGCGTCCCTCCCCTTTTAAAGAGGGGAGACAGCACCCCACAAGATGGAGAGCCTGGGCTGAGCTCCAGCACCAAGCAGTCAAAACCGAAACGACTACATCCACTCCGGCCTGTACACCTCCTTCACCCTCAACTCGCTGCAGAACGGACGCCAGCTCTTCAAGTCCATCAAAATAGAGAATCCAGCGGAGAAGTTAGCGGACAAACGAGGAGTCGCTGCGTCCGCCCAGAACCAAGAGCCGTCTCCTCCGCCTCAAACCGCTCTGCCGTCCGTTATAAAGTTTGGAAACACGCCTCCAAAGCCAGCGCCGTCCCCTCAGGTTTCCGTAGAGATGACCCTGATGTCCAGCCACTTGGGGGCCGAGGACATTAACTCCATCTCCTCCCTGCCGCCTCACTCCGTCTACTCCTTAGAACACATCCGCCCGTCAGCCACGACGTTCAGCATCCAGGAGCTGACCTCGGCCAGCCCGTCCCCCAGCCTCGTGCCCGACTCCTCCCAGGAGCTGTTGATCGACAGCGACATCGAGTCCGGATCGTCTCAGACTGCAGACGATCAGGCCCGGGAGAAGGCACGTATACATCAGAGTCAGAAACAGTTTTATTACCAGGTAGGTTGACACGTACGAGGAATTTGACTTGATGTCACGGTGCGTACACTCAGGCACAGGAGAAGGCTAGTATACAGGGAGACACATCTCAAGACTCAAGGCTTTGATTGTCACGTGTGCATAGCTGCAGCGTAGATAAGACGATGAGAATCTGAGGTCACAGGCTCCTCCAACAGGGCAACACAATAACACAGATACAATAATGCAAGGAAATAGAAATAGTGCATCTCACACAATGGTTCCTTTACAGAGGAAATAATAGGAACGTTACACTTGAAAAGCCCTGAAAATGTTCTTTCTATCAACTTCTTTGGGGCAAACATGTTCGGCCAAAGATTATTCATTTCCACGATAGAGAAGGAATGAGTCCTTCCATCAGGAAATATTTAGGGATTGTTAAACGGCACAATGGCAAATTATCCTTTACGTTTCGGACTCAAATATAATCCTTTGAGCTCTGGTTTCCACTAACTCATCGGCGAAATATCCAACTGCGAAATATTTTCAATATGTTCCCCAGCTAGTCTCCGACTGTGTTTCCTGTGCTTAGTGTACAGTGAAAAACAATACATGCTATGAGAGCGATGACATTAAACCAATACCTTCAAGTTGTGGCGAATAATGGAGTTGCTCAACTGGGACAACGCCAGTGTGCTTGTTACGTATGCTAATCATTCTCGATTATATAAATATTATGATGGATTATAATTCTAAAGTGAATTCACATACCTCTTACTTTGATGACTGAAGACTGTAATCCCTCTCCTCTCCAGCAGGTGGACAGCGGGATGGGTTTGTCCGGAGATGAGACCAGTTTCATGGACGCTGAAACCAGCTCCTCGTCTCTGAGCAGCAGCAACACCATGTGCATTCTGAGCGCCGCAAAGGCACGCAAACCTCCCAAGATCCTGCAGATCAGCCCCCCCACTCTGCTGGTCACCACCTCGGACTTCTCCCCCATGAACCTCTGCAGCCCCTCCCTCCCCACGGCCTCCCTCACACCAGCTATGCTACAGGTGAGAGCATTGCTATTTGGTCGTTTGATTTGATTATAACAAGAATTATTATACAAACTTAATCAGTGTCAAATCGATACACACAAATATTACTGATTCTAAGTTTAAACGTATTTAATCCCACCCCTTCTCTCACAAACTAAATGATTAACATATATATGTAGTTAAATACCTATTAAGCAACACATTCATACGATAACACTTGAATGGTCAGATCAAGTCTGCATCACAGCAGCTCCATGTGTAACATCAACAGACACGTATCAAGACACAATACATGAACACCAAACATTCAACATATCATCCCAATCACTGGGAGAAAGCGTGCTCAAAGGCCTTCAGCGTGCTCAAAGGCCTTCAGCGTGCTCAAAGGCCTTCAGCGTGCTCAAGGGCCTTCAGCGTGCTCAAAGGCCTTCAGCGTGCTCAAGGGCCTTCAGCGTGCTCAAGGGCCTTCAGCGTGCTCAAAGGCCTTCAGCGTGCTCAAAGGCCTTCAGCGTGCTCAAAGGCCTTCAGCGTGCTCAAGGGCCTTCAGCGTGCTCAAAGGCCTTCAGTGTGCTCAAAGGCCTTCAGCGTGCTCAAGGGCCTTCAGCGTGCTCAAAGGGCCTTCAGCGTGCTCAAAGGGCCTTCAGCATGCTCAAAGGGCCTTCAGCATGCTCAAAGGGCCTTCAGCGTGCACCTGGAGCTCTGTGTTCACTGAGAGGACTGACTGGAGCACAAAGGATGCTTCACTCTGACTTTAATGAATCGTGGGACCCTGTATCTCCATTTAGATGGTTTATTAAAACATTTGTTAAAATATCAGGGGGTCCGCCGGGTCTTAAAAAGTATTAAAAGTTGATAAATCAATTTAGCGAAAATTAAGGCTATTAAAAAGTATTAAAGGGCATTTCCCAAGGTTTCACGTTTTGTATCTTGTTTCCAATAAGTATATAAATGGTCCAAAGAGGTTGTGTTCTACAGTCTGCCTGAATGTAGTCATGGCGTAGGTGTGTAGTGAGATTCTGTGGAGTTTATTGATGGCATCCCGTTGGATTTGACGTCATCTGAACAGGACATCGCTCGCTCACTGCTTGATAGCGCGCGAAGGTCCGTTTACGCCGGTTGCTAAGCAACATCGTTATGGAAAAATGCAAGTCTGCGTCCAAATGGTTGGAAGATAAGAAGGAAGGACAATCAATACTGTATATAGTCAATGTGAGGTAAAGTGTGTCGCCAAGGTAACCGGTTAGAACTCCAAGTGGCGATGAGGTCTTAAAATGTACGGAAAGGGTCTTAAAAAAGGTCTTGAAAGGTTTTACGTTTGACTTCAGGATTCCTTCATAGACCCTGAACAAAGAAAATACAAATCAGAAGGTGAATAAGTGATAAGACTGTTTCAGGTTGGAGATGATTGTTAGATTGTCATGCCAGCTGTAAGGAAGATGCACAATTACCTGTACACATGGTAACGTGTGGTATGTTAGCACTTAATGGCGAATAAATAAAATATGAAATCTTTCTTAATTCTGCTAATGAGTTGGTAGGACTGGTTCCCCAAGTCCTTGAAGGGGACCTATCATGCAAAATGCACTTTGTGATGTCTTTTATACATAAATATGTGTCCCCGGTGCGTCGGGGAACTCACGCAGCGTCAGAAAATAAAACCCTTTCTCTTTTCCTCCGTACACAAATCTTTTAAAAAGGGGGTACAACGAGCGGATACAGATTGGCTGCCGATATGACGTCATTTCGGACGGTGGACCCACAGAAACAATGCCTGGCGTGTTTTGGACGTAATCTCGTTGTTTGTTTCAAGCCTCGCTAACACTCAGAGCTAACCTGTACTGGAGAGCACGAGTTTAAAAAGCAGGAAATAAAAAAAGGAACTCACCTCGTGATAAACCCGCAAGAGAAAAAGCATTTGAGCTCCATACTGTTTCAGAAATAATCCATGATGTGGTTTAGAACAGGATGGCGTTTTATCACAGCAGAATTGAACTTTATCTCCGGTGGAATTCTGATCGGGCATTAGCCCCGCCTCCTCTAACAGGGCTGCAGAAGAGGGGTATGAGCTGCAACGAGTGATCTGTTTGGTATTTTAAGAAAGAAACTTCACAGACATGTTTTGTAAAGGTATGGCCCTACAATATATGTTTCTAATATAGCATGATAGGTCCCCTTTAAGTTAAAAAAAATCCCATATCTAAATATTCTGCTGCAATAAAAAATAACATCTTGCACTCCTTGCCACACACAAAGCATCAATCAAAACGGGTTACACTCACACAGGAAAGGTGATTTGATAAAATGACACTACATCTTAATATTAGTTATAGCTTTACTCAAATGTCCAATTGTGCTTGAGGATTTTCTTTTGGCATGAAGACAGCATAACACATGACGACACATATCTATAATCCAAACCTTCAATAGAAGCTTTGAACGTAATAAAAATAAACATTTTGTACAGCCAACTAATAAAGTCATTTAGCCATTATACCGTTGGAGCATGACCTAACTCCCAAACAGACACGGATGCTTCATCTGATCACTATTGAATTATATTATTATATTTCTTCTGAAGGCTTTCAATTACAAAACCTGCCTCTTTCAAATGAGCACGCTCAGATTAGATGATCAGAAGCGGGTTTATTGCCAGGTAGGTTCGCACATGCTAGGAATTTGACTTGATGTCATGGTGCAGACATCAAATATAAAAAACAAGAAATCTAATATAAAACTAAAAATCTTTTACACCGTAATAAAATACAGTTAAATAGCAATACGAATAAAGCAGTAACATGGAAATAGAATGTTATGAATGCATAGAATATAAACTATGAAATGTGAATATGTGCAGAAAGGAGTATGAACATTGTGTGCATTAATGTAATGCATATAGAGATGTGGCAGAGGGGGGGCGGGCCTTGTTTAAGAGGCCGGTAGCGGAGGGGAAGAAACTGTTCAGGTGGCGAGAGGTTCATGATGGAGCGCAGAGGGAACAGTTTGTGTCCAGGGTGGGAGGGGTCGGCCACTATCTTCCCTGCCCGCCTCAGGGTCCTGGAGGGGTCGGCCACTATCTTCCCTGCCCGCCTCAGGGTCCTGGAGGGGTCGGCCACTATCTTCCCTGCCCGCCTCAGGGTCCTGGAGGGGTCGGCCACTATCTTCCCTGCCCGCCTCAGGGTCCTGGAGGGGTCGGCCACTATCTTCCCTGCCCGCCTCAGGGTCCTGGAGGGGTCGGCCACTATCTTCCCTGCCCGCCTCAGGGTCCTGGAGGGATGGCAGATTGCAGCCGATTACATGTTAGACGCTTTTATCCAAACAGGAGCAATTTAGGGAGAAGAGTCTCAGAGACACAACGACATGCTGACTGCAGTGGGGTTTGAACCTGTGACCCCCTGATCCCAACACCAAGGCTCTTTCCACTGCGCCACACGCCACACTATCGCCTTCACTTTATTAGAAATAATGTGAAGACAATCTGGGAGATGTCTTCGTCACACGGCAGCATGCAGACTTTACACTTGAGGTTAAAAATGAAATAAAATAGAAAGTAAACAGTTAGCGATATACACATATTGACAGTGAAAGATAAAGAGTATCATACACTATAAATACACATCATTAAACAATAATACACCGACGTCAATTCTGTCTGTCGCTGCAGTTACTTCTCTGTATTTCCTTTCCCACTCTCCCTTAGATGATGAAACCAAAGCAGAGTCCCTTTACAGCAGGGGTGGGCAATATTTTTCCCAGGGGGCCCAAATGAGCAACTGAAAAATTTTGGAGGGCCGGGCCAAATGCCGAACTCAATTATGCATAATATACATTTTTATTTCTATATAGAAAGCAGTAAAATGGCATTGTTTTGACCGCTGGTTAGAGTGTATGTTAGTATTTGGCAATTAAAAGGTGAGGTTAGCTTTCAAAATATCATTTATTCAAATAGAATTTCAAAATGATAAAATTTTCAGTAACATCAATAACAAAGGGCATTTTGAGTTTCATGTACTATTGAGAAACAAGGATTTTCTAGCTTCTAAAGACATCACATCATCTTTGTAGCCAAAATAAACAAGACATATCACTGAACTGTGTAACTGTGTAAAGAAAAGTGTCCCAGTTTGTAGCCTTTTTGACTTTACATGCCTATATTAAACATTTAATGTTTTCAGAACTGCGCAAAAAAAAAAAGATCAAGTGTCCCATTTCACTTGTTATATTTCCACATTTTAGTGTTCTTCAGTTCTTTTTTTTCATTCAGTGTGAGAAATCCAGTCTCTGTTGAGCTTTAACAAGTCCATCAAAGTCAGGTTGAATGTCTGAGGTGGAGATGCGAAGCACAGCTGACAGATGTTCATCAGTGAGAGAGGATCTGTACCTGGATTTGGTCAACTTCATGACTGAGAATGTCTGTTCACATGTATAGGTGGATCCAAAGAGAACCAACATCTTCTGAGCATGTCTCCTCATGTTTGGAAAGTTCTCCTCCTTGAGAGCAGAGTAGAACTCTAGCAGTGATGCTGACTTAAAGTGCTCTTTCAGTAGTGCATCAGACTGCAGGTCAATGAGTTCAAGCTGAACCTCAGTGGGTGCACTATCAACACTGCAGGTAAAGGGAGAGGAAACCAGCTGCACTTCATCCTCAACCTTTTTGAAATCTTGAAAACGCCTTGAAAATTCATCATGCAGTGCTCCTAACATGGAGGAGTACCTGTGCCGGTGATCAGCTGATGGTTTGACTTCTTTCAGGGTTTTCATGTGTTCCAGATTGTTGCTGCCTAGTTGCCTTGACATTAATTGCAACGTTGTCATGAAGGCTTTCACATGGCTCTGCATTTCATGAGCAAAAAGGCCCTTGCCCTGCAGTTGTGTGTTCAGTGCATTCATCATTGCAGTCACATCAACAGCAAATGTTAAATCTGCCATCCAGTCCTTATCAGACAGCTCTGGGATGGTTTGGCCTTTCATCTCACAAAACTCTTTTATCTCTGATTTCAGAACCCAAAACCTTTTCAGCACTTTGCCCAGGCTGAGCCATCTGACAGCTGTGTGGTACCTGACATCCCCATGTTCGCTCTCTTGCTCCTCCAACAGTGAAACAAACTGCCTGTGATTTAATGCTCGCGCTCTGATGAACTGTTGTAGTAACAACATCAACCACATGGCTACATTTTAGCACTGACTTGCACAACGCTTGCTGATGAATAATACAATGTATAAACACCAATTTCTGCTCTGCGTTGAGTTCACTCACTTTATCTTGCATTCTTTTCAAAAGTCCAAACATTTTCCCTGTCAAATTCGGACATCGTTTACCTCGGTGAACAGATCACTCCCCGTTGTGGTTCCTTTCATTGGCCGCATTCTGCCAGCTCCTCCGTAAGCTTGAAGTCGCGCGTTATCCCCCGGAGAAATATGAGCAGCTGGGCTGTGTCACGGACGTCACAGCTCTCATCCAAAGCCAAAGAAAAAAAGTCGAAGCTTCCCACTTCACTTTGCAGCTGAAACTCCAGATTCTCTGCGATGTCCTCCACCCTTCTCCTCACGGTGCGGCGGGACAGCGGGATGTTTTCAAACGCTTCTTTTTTCTCTGGGCATAGCAGTGCTGCAGACTCGACCATGCACTCTTTCACAAACTCCCCCTCCGAGAATGGCTTACTGTTCTGGGAGATTTTGTGGGCTATCACAAAGCTGGTTCTGGTCGCTGCATCTCTGTCTGCATGCAGCTTTGTAAAACAGCCTTGTTGTTTTTCTAGCTTTGCTAGTAAATCCGTTGATGTCCGCGCTCGTTCGGCATCAGTCAAGTTTTTGTATTTCGCGGCATGTTTCGTCTCGTAATGCCGTTTCAAATTGTACTCTTTAAACTCGGCGACATGCTCCCCACAAACCAAACACACAGGTTTACCCTTGACTTCGGTAAAGAAAAAATTAGTAGTCCATATTTGTTTGAAAGTTCTGCTTTCGGCATCCACTTTCCTCTTTTTGGCATGAGCCGACATTTTCGCATTTTTCAGGGGTGACAAGGAAGGTAGACACGCATTTCACGTGCACAGTTGATGTGCACGATTGCGTGCACTGTGAGAAAAATGGGCTTCAAAATAAAAGCAATGCGGTTTTAGTCCACCCATAAGATAATTAGAAAATATGTTTTATTTTCTAATTATCATGTAATCTTTCGCGGGCTGGTCAGAATCATCCCGCGGGCCGTACAATGCCCAGGTCTGCTTTAAAGTGACCTCCTCGGCAGCGTGCCAAAGATCAATCCATGCCTCGTAAACTGCTGCAGAACAAGATGGAGATCTGACCCGTACTGGTTCTGACCAGCAGGGGGCAGCAGCAATCTGCCCCGCCTGGCTCGCGGCTCTTGTTTGGGTGTTGCCCCACTGAAGCTGTCTGCAGACCACATGACGCTGGGTGCTGCTCTGGAGAATTTGGAAGTCTATTAGATTTGCTGGTTCAAACAATGTTGTTATTATTCTGTCCCTCCCCAGAACCATGAGGTCCAGACAGATCACATGGATGAGTTCCTCTTTCTGCTTTGTGGTCTCAGTGATCGACTTCAAAGGGACCCTATTATGTCGTTTCCTGTCGTGTGTTATAAAGGTTTTTGTGCAGTGGTCTGCGAAGGATACATTCCCCAAATCTCTCACACACTCCTTCCTCAGAACGCCTCCATTGGACTCCTTTGTTTACCAGTGACATCACTATGAAACACTTGCGATTCTATAGGCTAGAGCTCCAACACATTGTACGTGATAGGCGGAGGGGCGGGACATCGCTTCCATTGACCAATCACAACAGAGCCAGAAAGCTAACCACTGATATACCTTTAAAACAAAGCTATTATCCGCCATGCTTTCGACCTTTCCTTCAACAACCCTGACCCTGTCTCCCCCGTCCTCAGACTCCCACTCTGTTGCTGACTCCCAGTCCTCTGCTGTCCAACATCCACTTCTGGAGCACCCTCAGTCCGGTGGCTCCTCTCAGCCCGGCCACCCGGCGCCAGGGAGCCCATCTGTTCCAGGTCAGTACCTCAGAGTCACAGCTGAGGAGTACTTTTGTATATATCTCTTCTTTAACTCATTGTTTTACTATATCAGAATACCTTTATTTGTCCCACAGAGGGGACATTTACATTTGTTACAGCCGAAAAGAGACAAAGACAGCTTGATGTTAACACTTTAGTTCTTTCGTACCTTTTCTGTTTTCATTTCACCTCATCTATCAGTTCCTGTCTCGATACACACTTTATTATTCTACCTACCTTTGTATTTATCTCTGTCTTGACTTCTTGTTTGACTTTAGACTATTTACTGGCTGCTATCACACCATTTTGTACATGTTACACTTATTTATTTTACTGGGGCTGGATGTGTATTTCGTTAATTGTCTTTTGTGTCATTTCTTTTTTTAGCTTTAATATTTGCCGCAAGCTTTCTTTATTAACCCTCGTGTCGTGTTCGAAAGCTGTTACCGGTCATGGTGTTCGCGGGTCCATTTCGACCCATGATTTATCTCAGTCCAAAACACACAAAGAAAATGACTATCCTCCAATATTGTTTTAACTACATCATAACTAACTTATAATGCGTTCATAACCGTACAATCCTGTTGACATTTAATGTTATGGCCCCGAAACACATGACACCACATGTTCACACGTGCATGTTCAGGTTCAAGTGTTAGTGCGCATATTCTTTGAGAAAGGTGGAGTTCCCGTGGGGGGAGGGGCAGCGGGAGGGGAGACCAGGTGCATGTTGCGAAATATTATTGTTACAGTGGATGAAGGGGGGGGGGAGGGGTGGGTAAAGTCAAAGATGAATCTTGATTGGGCCAAATTTAACCTCGAGTCACCCCCAACATTTCTGCTGGGACCCGAACACCAAATGATACACTTTCTTTTTTAGAGACCTTCAGATTTGGCTAAAATTGCCAAAATCAGTGTTGTGGTGTTTATATAGCTGGTGGAGGACATCAGGAAGCCTTGTTCCGATACAAAAAACTAGAGCGTAGTTATTATATCATTTTAACTTGAGACGGGTCACGGGAGACCCGAACACAACACGAGGGCTAATAACGTTAATGCTCCCTTTGTTCCCCTCCATCAGTTCCTGTCTCTGTCTGACACATTGTCTTCTGTTGCAGTTCCCATCGGTCCTCACTCCTCAGTTCCAGATCCCGATACACAGTCTGGATGGGACCAACACACCCGGACCCATTTCCCCGAAGACATAGGATTAACCCCCAATTTACAGTATCACAACATTTAGACTGAGACTCCTCCCCCTCCTCACGCTCCGCCCCCTGCGCCCACACACAGGACAATGGTGTGGGAGCCATTCCTCATCGCTCTGGTGCTTTAAAGCTCTCCTCCGCAGGATTCACACTACAATCAGACATGTGGAGAGATGATGACGGTAACATGTTCCCCAACATTTACACCCTGAGGATGCTATCCTGTACTCGGACGTGCTGATTCCATCGTTCCTTTTTTTTGCACTTTTGGATGTAATTTGTCTGGATTATTTTGGGGGGGGGGTCCTCAGTCACAACGAATGAAGGAGGGAAGCGTGTCCATGGCAACAGTTTGTGGATTGGACCCTCAGCAGCAGTGACAATCTGCGTCCCATGTGGACACACAGATGAGTAGAAGTGCAGATATCTGAACATTTCCTTTTATAGAATCCCTTCTTCTCTTTCTGCCAAAAAACCCATGTTCTGTTGTTCCCCGTTTTCCCCTCGTTGGCCTCGGCTGCTGTTCCTTATCGTTCCCGGGCCTGACTTCGTTGAAGGGTAGCGCTTTAACCTGAAGGTGTGCACCTGCGACTCTTTTATCTCTTGCCCAGCTCTTAAGTGTTAAGCCATATCCGACACGTTGGCTTTCTCAGCGTGGCCATACTCTGAGCTGAAAAGAAGTGAAGCCATAACTCGTTACGTGCATCGACTCTGCAAGCAACAAAACACCACCTGCTCTTATACTGTAAGGTGTCTTCTATAGGTTTGTGTTTCTCTCCCCCACACTCCCCCACACACTCCCCCTCCCCCCCCCCCACCCTGAAACACCTCCATTTGACTCATAGTGACATAATATGTAACACTCGCGCTTTGATTGGCTAGTGCTACCACACATTGTACGTGATAGGCTAATACATCTGATATTATGAAATGTTTAGCCACCCCAATATTAACAATTTTTAATAAATAATGATGAGTGATGTGGACATAATGACCAAGTTGATGAAATGCTAATAATAGAACAGCTAGAAGAGTCATTTAGGAAAATACATCAACGAATTACTAACCCAGAAATATCTGCCATTTTATGATAAAACAATGTCCAAAATCTTGCCTTTTCTGACAATCTGACATCACATTTAGCCCAGCGTGAATGTCAGGTCGTCTTGTTTTGTAGACTTCACGATGTGATGGCTGAAAGACTGCTCCTGCTCACCAAAATAATTCTAGCCAAAAAAGCACTTTTACGAGAAGAAGTGAGCGAGCATGTGTTCGCTTTGGACACAGCAAGGCAAGCCGTTACCTTGACGACAAGCTGCTGTCCTCAGCTTCATGTTTACATAACGACATCTTGTCGTAATCTAATTTAGCAGGGTTATTCCCAAAGCATGCGATGTGAACCAAAGCCGAACAACACACAGAATCACTCCAGACTTTAAGTGAGCGGCCCGTGTGTCGTGTTGCTCGCAGCGTCAGGGCATTCTTTTATTTTAAACTGAACGTCCAAATTGAGCGGCTGGACTCGCCACAGTCCCGCCTTAACCTCCGCCGAGCCTTATCCCCCTGAAGCACATCAGCTGTTCACCCTGAAGCACCTTCCTCGCCCTTAAACTCCTCCTCCTCCTCCTCCTCCTCCTCCTCCTCCTCCTCCTCCTCCTCCTCCTCCTCCTCCTCCTCCTCCTCCTCCTCCTCCTCCTCCTCCTCCTCCTCCTCCTCCTCCTCCTCCTCCTCCTCCTCCTCCTCCTCCTCCTCCTCATCAGCCATGACAATGTAAATGACTTTGAAGCCATAAGTCTGCGACACAGACTTCAGATGTAGATCCCACGTTTCTACGCTAATAAATGTGCAACTTGTACACAACACTTGTTTACATGATGCTTGGATACAACACGCTTAAGTGTGTCTTTGCCCAAGTGTCCCTTTCTAACCCAGGGATGGATGACCAGCTAATCTTCTTCTTTCTACTAGACACTTGCCCCTCCGCCTGCAGTCCGTCACACTGACATACGGTGCCTTACCACAGCCACGTGAAGCTCTCCCGTGGACGGAGCTCCATCACTTCATCCAGAAATAACGACATGTTTGTTTTCTGCCATATCGGACCGAACCAGAGCCCCAGGCGTTTGGCGTAAAACACGGGGACGTTTAGTGAGAGTCCACTGCGGCTTGTGTACAGCACGATCCTCATGCTCTGCAGTGCGCTCTGGTACGGTGGCCAGCCCGCGCAAACGTGCTTAAAAACAACGGGGACCCTTAAAAGAGACGCACACAGCTGGGACCGGAGCACTTGTTGACGCTCTGGGATTGGCACTCGAGCGTTCTGTCAGTATATAAGACATGCCGAGGTTAGCTACGTTAGCTAGCTCGCTTACAACAGACCTGCAATTGAATCGGAAGGAATCATGCGACAACAGTGACAGTTGGCCAACTTTAAAATCCGCCGAACGTCAACAAGCGCTCCGGTCCCATCTGTGTGCGTCACTTTTTTAGTGTCCCCTGGAAACTTGTTTCGTTGTGTTTTGATCTCTTTGCAGCGTTACGTTTTTGCAGCGCTTTTTAGTAAACGCTGCGCTTGTTTTGTCAAGTTTGTGCGTGTTTTCTGAACTCTGCGCATGCGTGGCTGAAGATGTTTCTTCAGTTGCATGTGTTTTAGCACATCGTTTTAGCATCGTTTTTTTAATCTGCAGCGCGTTTCCTGAAGTGATTTGGGTCGTTTGCACCTGTGGGCCACCGTACTCTGGGATGCTTACATGTACATACAGACAGCGATATAGGTTAATATGCAGAGCATGTAATCAGTCTCTTTCCAACCTGCTTTCAATGTTTGTGATAACACATTTTCAAACTATATAAATATATATAAAAAAGCTGTTATTTCTTGTGTAATTTTCCTGTAGAATTGAGAGATTAATTTCTATTTTTGTAATGGCCAGATAGATGGACGTCTGCTATTCTCCGATTTAATGTGCATGTGCTTATTTTTGTAATGTCGTGTTCCTCTTGTGTTTGGGAGGCGGCGGCCCCATGCTGGCTGTTTTCGGAATCAAAGCCTTATGGGGGAGAAATCTAAATCTGTTTTATATGTAAATGTTTGGATATTGTTCATGCAAATGTTGTGATGGGACGTTTGCACTTAACGGGGTTCCTGTAGTATTGGATTCTGTCGCTTTTCTATGACTTTCCTTTTGGATGACATGTTGTCGACGTTTGGCTTACTCAGAAATGTATATTTTCCCAAAGGGAGGATAACAATTATGCACTTCGTATTTTATACAGTAAATCTAGTCTTTTACAATACAAATCCAAGGATTTTGTGATCAGGCACTACCACAGAATATTTATTTATGTGAATTTATAGTAAAGCCCAATAGAATTGGAGCTTATCTCGCATTTTTGCAGTAACTTTGATGAAAACTATAAAATAGCTTGATTAAAAACTCCGAGCCCATTTGAAAGTTTCCTCCGTGAAGTCTTTAAGGACTTTCTATTTGCATATTTGTATCTTCTAATGTTTTCCCTTATGTTAAAATGTAGAATCTTCTTTTGAAAAAATCATGCTTTGTTTCGTCCAGTTTTCTACTCGTTTGTTGCTTTTCAAATGTTTACAGGCTGCTTGTCTTAAGTGGCATTTCGATGTTCGAGAGTTGTCGAAGAAGTGTTTCTAATGGAAGAGATGTGTGAGACCAATAATAAAAGATCTCTAACTAATCACCCCGGATTCTGTCATAACTTCAAGATCCCGTGTCATGGCCATTTCTACTGATCATGATTCCATTGTTGAGGTTAGATTTCCATTGTTCAATGTTCCAAACTCACACTGGTTTCTCACAGCATCTCTGTAGAGTCTGTGTCTTCACTCTCTGTCCTAAACGGCTTGTTGGAGCTCCTGCCCCCCTCCCCCTGTGAGCCCAGTGTGCTCTGATTGGTCGGGACGTTGCGAGGTGCTGCGAGGAGCAGACAGGTTTCCGTGTCAGCGATACAGCGAGAACAAGCTAAACTCATCCTGAGCACACAAACACTCACAGCCGAAGTAAACACAATAAGTGTGGCTTGATATCGAGAAAGAAAAGGTTTGTAGCGCTGTGAGAATGGGTCTGCGGAGAGCGTTCCTCCACCATCCCAACTCGTCTATACCAGCGTTCAGGGAGCTCTATGCAAGTCAATGGGACTCCCTGTTATAGCCAAGGGGTCCTGGTGTGTGAGGGGCTCCGTGGATTGGTCCATTTGGGTGTGCACACGCCACAGAACCAGGAAGCAAACAATGGAAAAAGAGAAATCTCCAACGAGGCGTTCTGGGGCAGCAGACAGGTCTTCTCTGAGTTAGAGCTGTACTCGCTACAGGGTGCACTTTGAGGGTTTGTGACTCTGCAGACCGATTACATGCAGAAAGCTTCATAACACAAGGGGACGGGTGAGAACCGGAAAAGCATGACATGGGACCTTTAATGTCTGGTGGCTTCATTCGGCCGCCAGGAAATTACAATGGCAGTACGGACACAGGCTGATAAATGACGTCATGTGTTGCCGATGATTTGACAGAAACATGTGACATCATCCATATATATATAACGTGTTAACGCTGAATAACACGTTATATTTATACATGGGACAACTAGGCTGCAACAAACGACTAATCTATCGATTAATCGACTATTACTGTATGCCTTGCACAATTTCTCAAACGCTCTGATTTAGCCATCAACTTTTAGATGTAGCTTGAGGTTGTTTTAGGCATGTGGAAACTAACAATGAAGACAATAAAGATGAATACTTGATTCAAAAATACATATTATTAAATTAACTAAACAAATTGTGAACAAAATTAACATTGCTTTTTATTAATTAAATCAATAATATTTCACATCAAAAGAAACAATGTTTTAACAAATGGTATTAAATAATCTGATGACAGAACTGTAAACAGAACTGCTGAAACTTTAACAAAATAAATAACTCAGTTTCCTCTAATCATTAACCCATGTTTGTATAATTGTGTTAACTCCGACGTGGAAACGTTACTCGTGGACGGGGCTACAGAGCTGCTAGAAAGACAGTCCAACCCGGTGCATTCCTCCGTCTGAATGTGGAGCACTTTTGCTAAATGTTTAGACGAATTTCTCCGCACTTACATGCTAAACACTCTTAGCAAGGAGCATGGTCCACCTCGAGACGGGTAACATTTAACCACACCTCGGAGCGCTTCTCTCCGCCATCCCCTCCGTGTGTTGCTGCATGGAGCAGCTGCGTGTGTGTACTGCCCCGCCCCCTAGCACACAGACCGGAGAGAGATCTCGTCTCGATTGGAAAGATAAAAAATACACCGACCATAGACGCATTTGTTTGTCTTTTTGCATGTTAGAAACGAGTTGGCGACAGAAGACTGCGAGATAATGTTTGTGTAGCATACATGACCTTTTTCTTTCTCAACTCTCTACTCGGAGGGAAGTCGCTGTCATATGCCTAGTGAACACTCCGATAATGCCTCTCCACGTTACCTTTCTTTGGCAGAGCGACGCTTGCTTTACAAATAACTAAGGCAAATAACCTTTGAATGTGACATCACAAAAAAAATATTCTTCCTCTCATTCTGGATGGAAGTGGTATGTCTTTAGCTTCTTGCTCGGTCCCGCACTCATTTTGTTGTCACTTGACTGATTTTGTATCGCTTTGCATTCTGGGTTAACAGACTGGAAAGCGATAGGTCGCTTTTTCTGTCAAGTAAACTCCTGAACACTTAGGCCCAATCCCAAACCACTCCCTCGACCCTACCCCTCCGTGACGGAGTGAACTCCGTCTGTAGCCACACTCGCAGCTCAACGAGGCTGCCTCCTGTCAGATGGAGGGAGTAAATACCGCAGCCAGCTGTGGGACGGCCTCCCCTCTCTCCGGCAGAAACAGGAAGTGCCGTAACTGTATGTAACAACGGTTTCAAATCAGCATCTCTTAGACAAAAAGTTTAAATGAATAACTCAAATAAAACTCCAAACATCTTTCATTGTGTTTCAAAGCTCTTTTAGTTTTAAACCTGATGTTGATAAGCTTCTTAGTTTTTGCAACGGTCTGTAAATATACACAACTTTATAATAAAATGCACACATTTACCTTTTTCTAGACTAAACACAGGTTTGATCCTAAGTTAAAAACATATGAGGTTATCATGAGGTTGTTAACATCGCAGTTTATCAGTGGATGTTTGCTGGAACTACTTGTCAACAGCGTGTTTCCTGAGGACACACACAGCGTGACTCCGGTCAGGTAAAGACCGGTCTCAAGTCAGCACCGCTGCAGACTCGCAGTTTGAGGGCTTGATAGCCCACTCCCCCTCCACACTCGTTGCTTTGGAACAGCCCTCATTAGCCGCGTTCACACTGCGGTACTTTTCCCACAAAGGTTCATGCGAACTTAGTTCATGATCGCGTTCACACCAAAAAGAGCCGGTACTAAAATTAGTTCATGCGAACCTTTTTACCCGCTCGAAAGTCCCTGCTAGAGAGCAGGGACTTTCGAGCGGCTCTTTTTTGAGAAAAGAGCTATATTTCTGATTGGCTGGGCGGATTGCAAACCACGCCCCGTAAAACTCCCAAAAAGTTTTGTGAAGCCGCCATTTTATTATCCTCGCATTAGCATTATTAGCATTATTAGCATTAGCCCAGCGCAGAAACGCAGAGAGACTAACTTATGGCAACACAAAATAAAACATGGGAGCGGTGGAGATGAGGAGGTGTCGGCGTTCTTGCGATTTACTCGGAAGGCTTCAGTAGAAGCTGCTGGGACTCCCAGCAGCTTCTACTGAAGCCTTCCCCAACTCCGGGGACTTTGGGCGGCAGTATACGCCGTGAAGTGGTTTGCGGCCTGCCAGTAAACCCAAAGCAGAAGAAGAAGAAGAAGTGACGTCAGCGGCTTCATTTGCCTAATCCTCCCCCAGGGATTTATTCCGGTGTGAACGCGATCTGTACTTAGTTCATCAGAACTAAAGAGTCCTCATGAACTAAATTCGCATGAACCTTTGTGGGAAAAGTACCGCAGTGTGAATGCGCCTAATATGGCGGACCCTCCGCGTGAACGCGCAAACGGAGAGGTAGGTTGTAGGGGGCGGTTTGGGAATGGGCATAAATGGCAGGGAGGCCAAGGGAGGAGGGATAAAAACCAGTTGTGTCTATTTTAACGGAGCTGGATTTTTTTTTTATGAATGACTCGCGATCTACCAGCATTGCCCCCGCGGTCGACGTACTGGGCACCTCTGGTCTAGACTCTATGCCAACCAACTGTAATTTGTAATGTATTATACTTTAACGGTTCTGGCAACCACAGCAGCCCAAATGTTAACGTAAATGTCAAGTTTTCTTTTTACAGTGTACTTATATCTGTACATTTCTTTCAGTTTGCTTGAAGAAGTGGCTTCAGCAGACAGAAGTGCAGGCCAGATGGGGAAAGGCTGGACGCTACACAACGGGAAACATTATGGACATGAACAAGGAAAAACCAAAAACACTTTCTTTGTTGCCTTGTTCTTATCATACATAGTGTTACGGTTTTTGTTACCATTTAAATATTGAATTCTATGTATTACTTTTATTTTAAATCAAAAGCACCGGTTTTAGATAATATATTTATTTTGATGTGTAGGTTGGTTGTTATTTGTATTGTTACTGTGTATTTTATTATATTAACTAGCTATTTATTAAATTAAAATACTGTTATGACCACTATACAATGTCTTTATTTTGGTAGATACCAGAATACATGACACAATGAATCTTATATAATATATTTATGTTCTCTTGTTTAAATAATCATACCAGTATTTAATGTGTGCTGGTCACCTGGAATCCTGGTGAGCTCCCAGCAGGGTACATTTAATACTATTATTAAACATAAGCTGGTGATGGATGGATAGACTGGCCAGCTGAAGTGTCCACAACCCCTCTCCTGCCTAATATCTACTGGCTGGTCAATTTACAGCCTGACCAGCTACATTTATCTAAGCTGTTTTTTTCAGCAGTCGTTATTATTTATTTAATTTTTATTGAGAATCTCTATGAATTAAAGTCAAATGTATACCAGTCTGTGTTCTGTTGCCGCATCGGATCTCCGCCAAATCCAGGATCATCACCCCCCTAGTTTGCTCCCGTCTGTATCTCTACCGCTACTTGAATACTGGGGCTCAAACCGGTATGGTTCCAACACGTTAGACTCGCCCGCATGATCTGATTCCACCACACCGGCATCCTCTTCAGTAAAATCCTCCTCTTCTGGAAAGAGCACCGAGTCTATTGACGACTCACTGTCAGTCGATTCTGTCTCCGACATCAGCCATATAGGTAGTGTATTATTCAACAAGTGTTCTACTCGTGACGCCACTAACCGGCGAAAGCTGTTTTGTTCGGAGCGGTCGTGTAACATCGGAAGCGAGCATGGAAAGTTGTAATAAATACAGCGGGCATATTGACATGATTTCTAATTAATAATAGTATACATATTATCGTAATAAGAACAGTATTGTCCTTCACTTCGTAAGCTCTTTAAGGTGTCATGGCTAGGACGAAGTTACAAAGTGCTGTAAGAGATAATTGTGCCAAACATGAAATAAAGTCAAGTGATTCTCATCCATCGAGCTGCTCGTGGATCATCAGGGTTCTGTACGTCAAACGTGTTCCTTTGGAGGAGGCCAGAGTAAAGCTCCTGTTCTGAGTCCATGTGTCGGAGAGGCTTCTTCTCCTCCTGCTGTCTTTTCATCGGAGCACTTTCATTGGTCACGTGTGTCCCCCTCAGTCTCCCAGGGACGTTCAGATCAGGAACCTCCGGGCTGTGGCTTCTCTTTAAGGTCCGTGCCTTGAGGCGGATCTGAGGAATAAACCGTGTCTATTAGTCTGAGGGATTATTAACAGAGAACTGATGACATACAACGAGTCAACACGTGAACATCAACAACTCATATAATTATACACCACCACCGTATCCTGAGATGGACCTTTACGGTATGTTGACTTGTCATTCTACCTGAACAGTGTGCATGCAGCTGGAAATGCAGCATTTTTAGGAGAGGTGCGCTACAACGGCAAAAATGTGCGGGGTGGGGGGGACTTTGGACCCCCGGTGGCCCCCTGAAAATGAAAAGTTTAGGATTAAACAATTACTTCGCTGACGGAATAGGCGGAACTAACGTTATTTGTCATTCTAGTCGGACCCATTACAGCGTAAAAACTGTAACTATAAGTATTTGAAATAAATATGTGAACCAATAACTGTATTGCATTGTTTTCTTATGCGCAATTACTTTATACTGTCTTTGTCTTTTTCATCCTGCATTCGTTGTGCGCCTCTCAGAAAAATAACTGGCCCCAGCCTGGCCCCCCCCCCCCCCAGTCAAATTGGTCTAGAACCGCCACTGGCAGCGTTAACTAAAAGCGCTGCAAGAAGCCCAAAACGCAAACCAGGGGACACTAAAAAGTGACGCACACAGCTGGGACCGAAGTTCAGGATTAAAAAGCTGGTAACTGTCAGTCTCTGAAAATTAGTGTGCTTCATAACTGCTAGTGTGTTGTCAATATTTGTGAAATGACTAAGTCAGCTAGCTAGCTTTCAACAGAACTGCAATAATATGAGAAGAAATCATGGGATCACATTGTTCAAATAAGCTGATAAAACATTTAAAGGGGACCTATCATGCAAAATGCACTTTGTGATGTCTTTTATACATCAATATGTGTCCCCGGTGCGTCAGGGAACTCACGCAGCGTCAGAAAATAGAACACTCTCTTTTCCTCCGTACCCAAATCTTTTAAAAACGGGGGTACAACGAGCGGATACAGATTTCCATCCGCTGTGACGTCGGCGGACCCACAGAAAGTTGCTATCGGAAACAATGCCTGACGTGTTTTGGACGTAATCTCGTCTTTGTTTACATTAGCCTCGCTAACACTCAGAGCTAACCTGTACTGGAGAGCACGTGTGTTTAAAAAGCAGGAAATACAAAAAGGAACTCACCTTGTGATAAACCTGCAAGAGAAAAAGCATACTATTTCAGAAATAATCCTTGATGTGGTTTAGAACAGGATGGAGTTTTATCACAGCAGAATTTAACTTTATCTCCGGTAGAATTCTGATCAGGCATTAGCTCCGCCTCCTCTTATTTATTTTTTTCAAGTTAAGGAGTGTGTTTCTCCTCATAGAAATGTTTAGGGCCGTTGTAGCGCGTTTGCACCTGTCGGACACCGTACTTCCTGGTTCATTATACCACCAAAATTCACAAAGACACTGCTTGTAAATAATCTATCAGGAGAAATAAGGGTCAGTACGTCCTCAAGGAATTATACATGAATTCTGGCAGGATAATAGTGGTGCAAACTGACAGATATCCTCTTCCCGTCATATCTCAACACTTCGGTATAGCAGTCTCTATACATTATAAAGTCTTTGTACACAGCCTAAATAGTACATCTAGCATCAGACCATTATCCAGGGTGATATTGTAGTACACAAAGTGATTTGGGATTAAATTCACTGTTTATGTTTATACCTGATGAGTGTTTACCTGTTTGGCCGTTTCTATGGTGACGCTGGACAGAGAGGAACAGCAGGAAGAGACAGAAGCTGATGAACGACGTCACTGTGCAACACAACAGGAAGGAGTAACTGCCCTGACTGTCTATCACCTGGGACACACACACACACACACACACACACACACACACACACACACACACACACACACACACACACACACACACACACACACACACACACACACACACACACACACACACACACACACACACACACACACACACACACACACACACACACACACACACACACACACACACACACACACACACACACACACACACACACACACACACACACACACACATTAAATGAACTGATTATTGTGAATTAAAGGACATTTAAAGAGTGTGACGTGTTACCGATCCGATGATTAGCTGCAGCAGCATCTCTCCGGAGCTGGCACTGGTCACCAGGACCGTAGTGGCACAACCTGAAACACACGATGTAATGAAGGGTTTTATATGATGGGAATTGAGAATCATCAACATGTATCAGAGGTTTAATCATCAACCTGTCCAGATCTGTTTTATTTGCATGTATGTGTAACGGAGTTAAAAATGTGTAGACATAATTATTAGTTAATAATTTAATTTTTATGAAATGGTTTCTTTTTGATGTGTTTGAGTTATGTTTCTGGTGGGAACACTTTCCCGTTGCACATCTTTTCCCATTTCCTGTATGTCATTTCTGCTTTCCCCTCACATTGAAGTGATCACTGCTGAGGGTAAGCTGTGCTAGGAATTGTGTTATAGTTCATTACAAGTTTGTGTGGTAAACCGGCTATTTAAGTTTATGAAAGTGACGTATGTTGTTAAGTGTCAGTTTGGGTATATTATTAACCCGTTTTTGTTAAGTTTCCACCGTAAGAAATTGTATTTTTGAGTGATATCTACGGTGTGGTTGTAACGCGGATGTAAAGACAATCAATTATTTTTGTCCTGAGGAATAAATGCCAGAAAAGAAACCCAGATGCTTCGTCGTTTCCTGATCGATAACAGGTCACAGGGAAGCTGCATGTTTGAAAATGGTCTTAAAATCATTAACACACAACATTAGGAAGGATGTTTTTCAGTGGAAGAAAAGGTATTCAGATTCTTTACTTGAGTAAAAGTACTAAAACCACACTTTAAAATTACTTATACTCAGGGTTGGGTTGTAACGGAATACATGTCACGGCGTTACGTAATCAGAATACAAAAATCAAGTAACTGTATTCAGCTCGCGTTACATTTGAAAAACGAGTAATCTGATTACAGTTACTTTCGTAAACCTGAAGTGAATACATTTTGGATTACTTATTGGAATTATTGGTGGAAAGATTTCCTCTCAACATTTAATATTCATTACTAAAGGTACAGCCGAATCATCACAGCGCGCAAAACCTATTACCACCGCAGATGGGCCAAAAAAGCGTTTGAAAAAAAATCGCGGGTCCGCTCGCTCTGAAACAATAACAACGAAACATGGAGGAACAAAAGTCTGCGTTTAAATCGCGTGTGTGTATATAGAGGTGTGTGTGGTTAAAACACATCATCCTGCGGTCGCTCTTTAGCCTTACTAATGATTATTTCTGAAGGTAAACACAGTGAAGGCGGTGCGAGCTCGTCTTCTCAGAGGCGGAGTTAACCCTCCCGCTGGCGCTGCAGAGATGTCATGAAGTGAAGCAGGGCTGAAGTCGAATAGTCCATTTAGCGTAGGAACCTTCCTAAAGGAGTGAAATGACCCGGAAGTCCCTCAGTGGCAGCCATGATAAGTGCCGTTCCAATTCTCTAGAATGATGAGAATGATAGGAAAGGAGGTTTCAAACTTCCTTTATAACCTCCTTTAGCTTAGGAACCACTGGACCTCCCTAACTGACAGGAGAAGCGAAAATGCTGCCCCACAATGCCTTGCAGCCGCAGCATTTGCCGTCACTCAACAGTCGCCCGTTCACGGAAACAACCGATTATGACCGAGAAATGATATCATGAAAGTTACGGTGCTTATTAAGCATTTTAAAACGTAGGTGGTAAGTTGCCAAAGTGCTTTGTTTTGAACGTTCATCAGTATTATAATCAAAAAGAGAAATATGAACGTTAGTTTTCACTGAAATGATCAAATAAAGTCAACATCACAGTCTTCACTGAGCTGTGTGGGGTTTGTTCAACTTCTAAAAGATGTTTGAATGGTGATATACACAGTGATAGATGTTAAGGACTAACGTTTATAATAAATACATCTGTATTGATTTTAAGATCTTTAGTTCATACAATCATACGTATTGGGATCATTTGTATTAATGTGGACCGGAGGGAGAGGGGGACGAGCAGAAGTTTCACTTTCCTTTTGTATTTCAATTCCAACTTTGGTCATGAAGAATATGTTTCTCTGTTGTCCCCGTTCATAAAGCAAAGCAGCAGCATCAGAGCACGGTGCAGAGTCTCTAGATGAGTTCACAGTAGTCCCTCGTTCTTATTAAACATCCATGTTGTAGTCCGCTGTATAGAAAACTGTGGTTTCCATGGTTTCCCCACAGCAGCAGACGCACACAATGACGTCCGCTGGCGCATCATAAACACGTCGGATAGTGAAAGTGCATTCGGATTTTCTAAAGTACCGCAGTCTCTTCTCCTAAGTCCTTTTGAATTCTGCTGTCCACTATCCCTTAACCCCGTGACCTTTCACTCAGAGGTCAAGGAATATACGATAGGGTTAGAACTTAGGAGCTGATTTTTAAACTATCCGACTGCAGCCCTCGTGTTCCTTCTATAAAACAGCTGCGGGCAGCAGATACCGTGAGAGTCACAGACATGAATTCATAGATCAAAGCAGACTGGTGCACACTCTCCTCTCCTGTTTTGCCAATCCGGTGCTTAAACAAATATATCTCTAAACCCCTGGCCGAAATGTCCTTAAAATGAAGTCCGAGTTCGACATTTTAATTCATGTCCTGCCAACACTGGCAGGACAGAAGGCGTTTCAGATGTGATGTTTCAGTGTGCTCTTGATAAGCCATTAAAACAGTAAAAACACGTTCAGTTTCCTTTTGCTTTTTGTGTCTCCTGTTCACCAAAACATACCCATTTTAGATGGAAAAAGAAAGTAATCCAAAAGTAATCTAAAAGTAATCTGATTACGTTTTTAAGACACGTAACTGTAACTGTATTCGGATTACTTTCAGAGCCATGTAATCAGTAATCAGTAACTGATTACATTTACAAAGTAACCCTCCCAACCCTGCTTATACTAATGTTGGATGGTTTGATCTATACCGTATAATGTTATTTAAAAAAGTTTTCTTTAGTTATTGTGTTTCAAAATCTGAATGTATTAAGTAACTAGTAAATACAGTAAGTCTGTAAAATAAATATTACAGTATAGTAAAGTAGTATAAAATGAAAGTCTAAGTAGTGTCTCCACTTTAAAGAGTCCTCTCCTGCTGATGTTCAGGTGTATATCAGTGTGTAGTGTCTCTACTTTAAAGAGTCCTCTCCTGCTGATGTTCAGGTGTATATCAGTGTGTAGTGTCTCTACTTTAAAGAGTCCTCTCCTGCTGATGTTCAGGTGTATATCAGTATGTAGTGTCTCTACTTTAAAGAGTCCTCTCCTGCTGATGTTCAGGTGTATATCAGTATGTAGTGTCTCTACTTTAAAGAGTCCTCTCCTGCTGATGTCCAGGTGTATATCAGTATGTAGTGTCTCTACTTTAAAGAGTCCTCTCCTGCTGATGTTCAGGTGTATATCAGTATGTAGTGTCTCTACTTTAAAGAGTCCTCTCCTGCTGATGTTCAGGTGTATATCAGTATGTAGTGTCTCTACTTTAAAGAGTCCTCTCCAGCTGATGTTCAGGTGTATATCAGTATGTAGTGTCTCTACTTTAAAGAGTCCTCTCCTGCTGATGTTCAGGTGTATATCAGTATGTAGTGTCTCTACTTTAAAGAGTCCTCTCCTGCTGATGTTCAGGTGTATATCAGTATGTAGTGTCTCAACTTTAAAGAGTCCTCTCCTGCTGATGTTCAGGTGTACATCAGTATGTAGTGTCTCTACTTTAAAGAGTCCTCTCCTGCTGATGTTCAGGTGTATATCAGTATGTAGTGTCTCTACTGGGACATGTCTCCATGCTTTAATGTTCAAAAAGCCTGTCTTTTCACCCTCCGTCTGAAACCAGAGCCCAGTCTGCTCTTATTGGTCAGCTAGCCGTCTCTGTTGTGATTGGGCCTTACCTTTGTAGTCGAGTATGTCCTCTGTAAAGGCCAGCATGGAGGGGAAAACGCTGCTGATGCACAGTCCCAACACACAGGTGCCGATGAAGAGGAACACACAGCTGGTGTAGAAGATCATCAACAGGCACTGAACCAGGATCACCCCGAGCTGAAAGACACATGGGCAATGATAACAGAAGTGTGCGGTTAACAACAATAGAGCAAATTACTTGCCGTGCAAAACGTAACCCATATTAAAGTAAATATCAACAAAATCAAACACATATCGGACTAGTTTCTACACATTTCAACAAGAAAATTACAACGATTGTATCCAACTGCACAGCAAGCATACCCATAATTCCATAAAAAGATCACTGAATGTTGTTGTTGTCTTTTCCATATGAAGGCCACCAAAGTCTTTTTGAGCCGAAATAGCTCAGTTGGGAGAGTGTCTTTGTCTGGTGGACATGTAGGTGCATTCATACCTGCAATTTAAACCGCAGGATAGCTGGTCAGATGATCAGTAACAATGTCGCTTTGTTTTCCATCCTACAACCTTTCATTCAATAATACTAAGTGTCAGTCCAGATGAGAACGATCCAGGCACCTCTTCTTGTAAAAATGACTTTTCAGAAAGTACGTACTTGAAGTAATACTAGATGGGCGGACACATAGCACTTGACTAGCATATCCGCAGTTTTACATTGAAGGTAGGGCTGCACGATATTGGAAAAAACTGACATTGCGATGCGATTCCCCCCCCCCCCCCCCCCCCCTGCGATAAGACAATTTTTTTGCAAGTTTTCCTTTTGTAGCAAGCAGCAAAATAATTGTAACATGACGTGTTTGAGTTAATTTGCCTACTTAAGATCGCAAGTCCTAAAAAATAAATAAAATATTAATAATCTTTTTTTAAATCGCACGTCCTGCGATGTGAATATCACGATTAACGCCACGCTATATATCGTGCAGCCCTAATTGAAGGTATGTATTAGTGAAACTGAATGACGAACAGACATCAAGACAGATTGCTATGTTTCATCAGCTCTAACCATCAAGGCTGTGCCCAAAACTGTCCTCTTTGCTGCCGAAGCCATGCAGGGGTCGAACCGGGGACCAGTCGATGTTCAGTCTAACGCTTCCAACTGAGCTATTTCGGCACAAACAGTTGTTTTCTGGTGGCCTTCAAATGGAAAATAAAACAGTGAGCAAGTGACTAGCATTTCTGCAGTTCAAATTGAAGGTATGTCCACCAGACAAAGGCAGCACACCTCTTGGCTTGCATACTGGTGACCAGAGATGGGGTCGTTACTAAAAAAAAAGTAATATATTACACTACTTCGTTACTCTCTACATAAAGTAACTCGTTACTTTACTCGTTACTTTACTCGTTACTTTACTCGCAGGGCCGGCCCGCCCCTCCCCGCAGGCAGATCACGCAGACTGCTAAAGTTTCAAATGTTCTCTTTAGTTCAGTTTCCATTGTCGCATAAGACTGATCCAGATCCTGAATGTTTTCCTATCTGACCGTGGCTGTCCTCTGTCTCCTGCTATCTGACCATGGCTGTCCTCTGTCTCCTGCTATCTGACCGTGGCTGTCCGCTGTCCTCTGTCTCCTGCTATCTGACCGTGGCTGTCCTCTGTCTCCTGCTATCTGACCGTGGCTGTCCTCTGTCTCCTGCTATCTGACCGTGGCTGTCCTCTGTCTCCTGCTATCTGACCGTGGCTGTCCTCTGTCTCCTGCTATCTGACCGTGGCTGTCCTCTGTCTCCTGCTATCTGACCGTGGCTGTCCTCTGTCTCTTGCTATCTGACCGTGGCTGTCCTCTGTCTCCTGCTATCTGACCGGGGCTGTCCTCTGTCTCCTGCTATCTGACCGTGGCTGTCCTCTGTCTCCTGCTATCTGACCGGGGCTGTCCTCTGTCTCCTGCTATCTGACCGTGGCTGTCCTCTGTCTCCTGCTATCTGACCGTGGCTGTCCTCTGTCTCCTGCTATCTGACCGTGGGTGTCCTCTGTCTCCTGCTATCTGACCGTGGCTGTCCTCTGTCTCCTGCTATCTGACCGTGGCTGTCCTCTGTCTCCTGCTATCTGACCGTGGCTGTCCTCTGTCTCCTGCTATCTGACCGTGGCTGTCCTCTGTCTCCTGCTATCTGACCGTGGCTGTCCTCTGTCTCCTGCTATCTGACCGTGGCTGTCCTCTGTCTCCTGCTATCTGACAAAAGTAATATTACAGTAACGCGTTATATATGCCAGCATAACTTTCCGGTTTCCTCACATCACCCATGACGACAATGCACACTTCAGACCAGAAGACAGAGCTCTGCACAAGTATGTGCTGATATTCACAGTGTACACAATGAACCTACCATTACAATGCACTGAGTATTCAAAGACAAACAGAGACATGTAATATTCTGTAAATAAAGGGCCTGGATCCAGCTTTAGGGACAAAGCTGTTTGAGTCCTGAATCACCCTCTGCTGATGCCACATCACTCTGTTCGGTGCACGCACGCCCCGTCCAAATATCTGGTCATATTCTTCAACAGCTGGATCGTGATACGAGACCCTCTCTACACGGAGACTTTAGAGGTCACCTATTGTGCAAAATCCACTTCTTCATGTCTCTTCTTCATCAACATGTGTCCCCTCTTCTTCATGTCTCCTCTACATCAACATGTGTCCCCTCTTCTTCATGTCTCTTCTACATCAACATGTGTCCCCTCTTCTTCATGTCTCTTCTACATCAACATGTGTCCCCTCTTCTCCATGTCTCTTCTACATCAACATGTGTCCTCTCTTCTTCATGTCTCTTCTACATCAACATGTATCCCCTCTTCTTCATGTCTCTTCTTCATCAACATGTGTCCCTTCTTCTTCTCCATGTCTCTTCTACATCAACATGCGTCCCCTCTTCTTCATGTCTCTTCTACATCAACATGTGTCCCCTCTTCTTCATGTCTCTTCTACATCAACATGTGTCCCCTCTTCTTCATGTCTCCTCTACATCAACATGTGTCCCCTCTTCTCCATGTCTCTTCTACATCACCATGTGTCCCCTCTTCTTCATGTCTCTTCTACATCAACATGTGTCCCCTCTTCTTCATGTCTCTTCTTCATCAACATGCGTCCCCTCTTCTCCATGTCTCCTCTACATCAGCATGTGTCCCCTCTTCTTCATGTCTCTTCTACATCAACATGTGTCCCCTCTTCTTCATGTCTCCTCTACATCAACATGTGTCCCCTCTTCTCCATGTCTCTTCTACATCACCATGTGTCCCCTCTTCTCCATGTCTCTTCTACATCACCATGTGTCCCCTCTTCTTCATGTCTCTTCTACATCAACATGTGTCCCCTCTTCTTCATGTCTCTTCTTCATCAACATGCGTCCCCTCTTCTCCATGTCTCCTCTACATCAGCATGTGTCCCCTCTTCTTCATGTCTCTTCTACATCAACATGTGTCCCCTCTTCTCCATTTCTCTTCTACATCAACATGTGTCCCCTCTTCTCCATGTCTCTTCTACATCAACATGTGTCCCCTCTTCTTCATGTCTCTTCTACATCAACATGTGTCCCCTCTTCTCCATGTCTCTTCTACATCAACATGTGTCCCCTCTTCTTCATGTCTCTTCTACATCAACATGTGTCCCCTCTTCTCCATGTCTCTTCTACATCAACATGTGTCCCCTCTTCTTCATGTCTCTTCTACATCAACATGTGTCCCTTCTTCATGTCTCTTCTACATCAACATGTGTCCCCTCTGTGGAAAGAGACTCTGAAAGTTTCAGGAACAAAGATTCTCTCTCTTTTTGATCCATTTCTATAAAAACCTGTCTGAAAATGAGCTGATCAGATTTTGGCCACTTGATGATGTCATAACGATGTGTTGTCTTGTGTAACCATTAGCCAATCAGCAACAAGGTACCCCCCCCCCCCCCCCCCTTATCACCTGAATCTCCTCTAGAGCTCCATTGAGTTCTTTGTAACCAAATCTCTCTCAGAGGGGCGTGGGGGAGGGGCTCCTTGTTTTCATCTGAAGTAACAGACAGAGAATCAGAACTTTGGAAACAGCGCTGAAACAGAGGGGATTATGGGTAATGCTGCAATGATCTGTTCGGTGTTTCAGCCAATCAGAGACAGGTTCTGTGTATAGATGAAGAACAGTATAACAGGGGACCTTTAAATCTGTGTTCATACCAGACTGACGGCGAGCAGCCTGGGAGCTGAGTATCTGTAGGACAGGTAGATGAAGGCCAGTCTTCCCACTGTGATGGAGGCCCAGAATATGCTGTCCAGGTAGCCTGCAGTGCGATGCCCCATCAGCAGAGGAGGGGACACGGCGTAGGTGTAGACGAAGCCAGCGTAAGAGCCCTGCAGCATCAGGAGGTCAGCGTGTTTAGTGCTTTGAAGGATGTAAACAGGAAGTACTGATGGATGTAAACAGGAAGTACTGATGCCATGTTTGCAATGGATGGATGTGATGCTGAAGGACATTTTAAAACGGATCGACTGCTCTGAAAGTTTTGAAGTAAAAATAAATGATTATGATTCCAACAGGACTTATGGACACAAGAGAGGGTATAGAGTGGTGCAGTCCTAACACCAGGGAATGGGTTAGCAATCCACTTCCTGTTCGCTCGTCTCAAAGTCAACTGTTTTCAATGTGTTTTCGGTTAGAAGCTTGATATGAGGTCTGCGGCTGCTGTTCAGCTGTTATGAGTCAGATAAGGAGGCAAGGGTTTTTACCTAATTAACTGCCTCGTGACACATCCATGCTACGGCTTGTACTTCTTTCTGTAAGATATGTGTGCTAAATTAGTACCCAGAAAAGCTGTCCGTTGGTTGGCCTGTCCATGTCTCTTCTAATGTACCCCTAAGCAGGGTGGTCGTTGCCCCGCACTTTGGCCGTGATGCCCTGTTAAAAAAAATGCAATTCACGGCCAAAGTGGCCTTTGTGCCCCTGTCAAAAGTAAAAAAAAATGTCCTGTGGTATTGGTATTTTGACTAGCAATTTAGTTAAATTGTTTCGTTTATCAACGCTACAACATAGCGTTTCGTGAGTCGGTTGTCGTTGTTGGGGGGGGGGGGGGGTGCAGCACAGCGCGAGCTGTCTCCCGTGAGCGGGAGGGCGCTCCTTCTTCACTACAGACTATCGCGCCACCTAACCATTCGCCAAAATGTTTGTAATACGAGCGGTAACCGGCCAAGCGCCGTGCAAACAACAATCTTCAAATAAAAGAAAGTCACCGGAGGAGTTAAAGGAGTGACAGGGAGTTGGCTGCAGTGCCGCGTCCTAAAACCCTTTATAATCTATCGATTAGATTTATGATTAGAAAATTATAAAAGTAGGGTAGACATGTGGAGATTATCCGGCTGAACAAAACGTGCATTTATCAAACAGGTTTGTTTTCCACAGACCTTATTTCCAGCTATTTTCCAAAACCCTGTGGAGAAATCCCGTTGCTTTTTGTGGAGGGAACCAGCAGCTTACTTCCTGGTTTCAGGACGCGTCACTGCACCTCTCAATATGATGCCAGTATAAACAAGGTCTTCTGTTGGCTCTGTACATCAATGCCGACCAAGTAAGTGAAGAGTAGACAGTATAAAGGTATTGGCGAAATGTCCCAGCAGTTTAGGATAATGAAGGTTCTAATCAAATCAATTACATAGCCATTACATGTCTAACTCCTAATGACAGGAAGGCAGAAAGCGCATTATACAAATAATAATACTCATAATAATAGCAGACATTTTTTAACAATGGCCACAATATCATTATTTTAATAAACCAAATATGAACAATTGAGGAAAATGAGGAAGAACTGATGATTAAAATGTTGTAGTACAAGTAGTAATGTAGTTAGTGCATAAATTATTGCAACAAATGTGTTAATTTTCTTCATTATTAGTCGATTTTCTTTTGGTGGACGAATGCTCCGGGCCAGTGGGTACAATGGTGGGGCCGGTGACAATACCCTTACTGTCTGCCCCTGACTGACTTGTGTGGTTTATGGCTGAACTTAACGTATACGTTTAAGAAACACTATTGCTCTTCAGCCGTTTGTAAAACGACTGGTGTTGATGTTAGTGCTACACTTTTCAGTCATGTTGATTGACCAGCGTAATTTAACAGAACAGCCTTTGTGCCCTGTCATGTGGCCTTTGTGCCCTGTCATGTGGCCTTTGTGCCCTGTCATGTGGCCTTTGTGCCCTGTCATGTGGCCTTTGTGCCCTGTCATGTGGCCTTTGTGCCCTGTCATGTGGCCTTTGTGCCCTGTCATGTGGCCTTTGTGCCCTGTCATGTGGCCTTTGTGCCCTGTCATGTGGCTTTTGTGCCCTTAAAAAAAATGTGAACGGGAAGGCCAAATGGCCTTGCCCCTAAAATGACGAAATTCCAAGCCTGCCCCTAAGAGAACGTGGAACCGAGTGTACGGTTCACATAGGTATGTTTACATGTGTATAGTTGTAGGAAGCCTCACTATTATTCCATCAGTGATGAAGACGACGGCCCCACCGAGAGCTTGGAGGAGGAAAAAAGTAGCCGGGCGACCTCGGAGTTTGGCAAGGTTACAGCAGTAGAAAAAACTCTGATGACCTATAGGACGAAAGGATACGGAGGTAAGTCATTTAACTGGGTACAGCGCACACACACGTTACTCTGTACGCCTCACCTGCATCACGGTCCTCCAGGCGGCCGGCCTGAGAGCCGGCCCTCTCAATGAGGCGCGTCCCGGGGCTCGAGCACGGCAGTCTCTCGTGGCACATCAGAGCTAACACTGCTGCTGGCACCGGGAGCTGCCACACACACACACACACACACACACACACACACACACACACACACACACACACACACACACACACACACACACACACACACACACACACACACACACACACACACACACACACACACACACACACACACACACACACACACACACACACACACACACACACACACACACACACACACACACACACACACACACACACACACACACACACACACACACACACACACACACACACACACACACACACACACACACACACACACACACACACACACACACACACACACACACACACACACACACACACACACACACACACACACACACACACACACACACAGAGGGCATTGTCACCGAGTTAACGTCAACACTTCCTGTCAGCTGATTCTTTATAGAAGTAGGGTCCACGCCACTTTGAGCTGCAGCACAGGCAGTGTGAGACGCATTCAGAGCTGTTTGAACATGAAAGCATGGAGACACGTCCCAGTGGAGACACGTCCCAGTGGAGACACGTCCCAGTGGAGACACGTCCCAGTGGAGACACTACATCCAGATGTGAACCTGAACATTAGCAGAATAGGGCCCCTTTAACTCTTCATCTAAAAGGCAATATGGACGATTACAACCATCTGAAGAAATGCCAATAGAAGAAACAAACTGAAAACAAAGAGATCATTCTTTGAAGAGAAGCTAAAGCTGAATATAAACTCATGAAAACATGAATTATCACCTGAATTATATGATATAACTAAAAAATAATTAATGTTGCTGAGTTGTTGTTGTTGTTGTTTTGGCCTTTAAGTCCATGTGTATCCCCAACCACCTTCACAGACATGTTTTAATGCAATACCAAAAGGACGAAGGGAGACACGAAAAGCTTTGAAATGTGTACTCTGTTTTTAAGCCATGCTCGCATCGTGCGTTTAGGATTGGCCGTTTGCGTTGGTTTTGAATATCTCAGCAAACATAAGAACATTTGAGGCTGGAAATACATTCTGACCAGAGACAGAATTAGCATCGCTTAGATTAAAAAAGAGACTCCTGACTTTATGTCACGAGCGATGGACCTTAAAGCCCGCAGACAGATCATTTATACCAGCGTCACTGTTTCTGTGTCTTTAGGTAACATGGACCTGTCTTTGTCTCTTCTCTGCTGCCACACATGTCCCTCCGTGGGACTAATAAAGTATTCTGATTCTGATCATCAATCATACGTGTTGGGAAATACTGAATGTCCTCTTCCAACATGATAACAAAGGTGATGAACATGATGACTCAGCCTCTATGGAGAGAGACATCAAGCATGCTCATTTCTGACGTGGAGCTAATCTGAAGTAAACATTGAAGACTGCTTTCTATTCCTCCATCTTGTGACTGTGTGACTCCCTCTCTTGGACATCAGCATGTGAAGGACACTGCTCAGGAACTAGTGGATGCTCTGTATGTGATGACTCCTTCCCTTCGGAGAGGACCACAGACACGTGGATCCTGAGGCTGAAGCTGAAGCCGGGGACGAGAGATATTATTCCAACAATACGAAAGGCGTAATGCTGACATTACTCACATTGATCAGAGCGATGATCCAGAAGGCGTAGGACACCCTGGTGATGACCGCCCCCTCGGTGTGCAGAGGATACTGGGAGATGTTTGCGATCGCGCCCCCCTGCCCCACCAGGCTGTTGCGGAGGTGCCCCAGGTCCGAGGCAGATGATGAGTTCAGGGTCCAGTTTGAACCCAGGACACACGAGTCGTCTGACAGGAAAGGATCAGCCACCAGCGGACTGACCAGCGCTCCCACGCCTATGAAGAAATGCAGGGCCTGGGGCGGGACGTGGGTTATGGTGTCAGGTTCATTAGCATTCGGTCCGAGAAAACCTGCTTTATTATTTTGGCAATAGATTTTTTATTACATTTTTTAGTCATCTTCACAAAAATAAAAAAAGTTAGCGTAACAATTAATAATCAACACATTCTCAACACAACATTTCGTCTTCGTTAACTAAGTTGTCCACGAGTCCTCTCCTCATCATCTCCCCAAAGGTCAAGGTGCAATCTTATTTTGAATGAAGGATATAACCAGGCCAGAAGCTCGCTGTATAGCCTCTAATGCTTTCGCGCTGTTTACAGATGTGACTGACATAAGGTAATCAGATTACATTACTTTTATATTATGATACTCAGATTAGGTTACTGATTACATTTTTAAACAGGTACAGTTTTTTGCATT